>NC_133945.1:18774078-18944078 GCF_031877795.1 Strix aluco | reverse complement strand
CACACAAAATGTCTAATGTGGGGAATAACAGAGTTTATTTGCAATTTTAATTTTCATGAGATGGTTTTACAACTCCCACTCTCCAAATGATTATATGGCGTTTTAGTCTATTAAAATAATCTTGAAAGGTTGAGGGTGCAGCCCATAGTAGAAAATATTTTGTTTATAAAGCTCCTACAGTACTCCTAGTAGTCATTTTAAAATGTATGTCTGAAATAGTTATGTAAGAAAAGCATTTGGAATTTTTTTACAATATATATTGGGAATGTTTTCACTTATATAAATAACTACTGATAATATGACTTATGAAAAAAATTATTACTACCATATGTGGAATATAGTGACTTCTAAACAGATTTAAAAAAACACCCTACAAACCCAGAAAATGTGTATATCTGTCTTTAGAAATTAGTGTTTATATCACAACCGTGATTTGTGAATAAAGAAAAATGGTTTGTAATATCAAAATAAAAGCTTAGTCTGAAAAGGTAAAAATACGTTGGTGTTCAAAGTCATTTTGCTTTTCTTTTTTACTGTGTTGGTCAGAGCTATCCACAGCTGCACCATCTGTACTATACACAATATACTTACAAACAGATGTACTGCTGACAAGGTTCACAGCTTGGTTGCTGCCGGGAGGGGTGTTTGGGAGCCTGGTGGGGCAGAGGAGCTGGGGCAGGTCGGTGCCTGCCCTGTGTGCCCTGTCCCCTGCCCAGGGAGCGGGCTGCTGGGTGGGGAGGGAGGGGGCAATAACCACATCGGCCAGCCCAGGCTTGGCTGCTGCTGCTCTTCAGCCAGAGGCCAGAGCAGTGACATTCAGCACGGGACTGGGTGGAAGGTTTGCTTCCCGAAAAGGCAAGGTTAATCCAGTATCACGTGTATTTTTCAGGCAAAACTGTGTGACGTGTGAGGAAGAATTGGGTTTTGATCGTAGGAAGGAAAAAAGGCATCTTCCAAACTGACTGCATTTAGATGGGACATTTCATCTAAGAGGAAGACAAAAAGACCACTGAGATGCAATGTGCCTGTAGCTGCTCAGCCAAGAGCTGCTCAGGGAGCACCGACACTGGGGAGGGCCAGTCACTAGTACGGATGTGCCCACTGCTCTCAGTGGGGCCCTGTACCACTCCTCACCAGTGATGGGAGGGAGTTAGCCTTCTGTTTAGCTGTCTTTTTCATGGACAGCTTCTAGTGCCGTGCACCTTCAAGTACAGGGGAGGAGGAAAAGATAACTGTTCTTGAAGGCTCCTTCTTGTCACTCTGTCGCACTTTGTCATCCAAGACACAGAAAGACAACTTTATGCTTGTAAGTCTAGACTTACCCATCAGTCCAACAGCTCATGATGAGGCTGATGAGCTTAATGTGCCATTAATCATGTCACGTGCATCCCAACAGAGTTATATGGCTCTTTTACTGGGTTCCTCTTATATTGTAATTTAGCAGAGGAAAAGAAGACATAAAGATAAAGGTTTAAATATTGCATGTTTTACAGTTTAGCAGCAAGCTTTACTCTAAAAGTGCTTGGATCCTTCTGGGAAGGTAAAGAGAAGAAACCCCGATGTTTGCGAGGAACGATGCGGAGGTATTATGTTATGCTTACTTTATTTTTATATGAAATACAAACACTAAATGTTCAAGCGTACTCTCCTCCATACCATGCATGAGGGATATATTGACAGTGTTGCCTTTGGTGGCTGGAGGAAATGACACAGGTAGTAATGCTGAGCACGATTTGAACTGAAGGAAGGTGAGATACATGTGAAAAGATAAATGCAAGTGGGACGGACACACACACAGCCTGAAACACCACATAATTGTCGTGTGGTTGGGTTAATATGTCTGTTGTCTGGTACCATTATTTACGATGTAATGCAGTAGTGCTTCCTTTCTTGGCCAAGTAGCCAACACATGCTGAATTAATAAAAACTTTGTATTTATTGAACAACTGGCTAGAGAATAAGCAAAGCATCATATGTAACCAAAAGAAAAAAAGGAAATGAAATAAGGTTTTCAGGATATTTTTTTCAATTATTTAAAGTTCTAATACAGCTTTAATTGTCTAGCAAAAATGAAATTGAATCTTTTTAGGAAATCTTAGAACTGTCCCCGTATACCATGTCCTGCACTACTATATCCTTGATCATCTTTAAGGGCATCCCAGTTGTTTATTAGCTTCCTATTTGAGTAAAATGTTAAGTTTTTTACTAGAAGTTCATTTTCTTTAACTTTCTGGGAACTTTGTCTTCGGTTTGAATTGCTTTTGTGCCTTATTGCTGTTGTGCCGTATTGCTGTTTCTTACCTCAAGTGATTTTTTGCAAGTTTGACATGTTCCTATTGCCACATTTTTTCAGTTTTACAGTACAGATGTGTGAGGAAAAAAGTCTGTGCAAATTATTTCCTCCCTAAATTAGAGCTGAAATATCATCATTTTGGTAGGTGGAAGGGAGAGAAGAAAAAAGAAGGGGGAAAAAAAGCAACCTTGTTTCACTGGGAAGAGATTTGAGTGGGAGGTGAGATCAGAAGGGAGACAATGATTTTGAGAGGTCTTTGAAGAATTTATGAAAGTGTCATCAAAACCAGTCATCTTACCAGTATTATAAAAGTTTAGCATAATGCTTCATTTATTCCTAAAGGGCATACGCTTCACCTCTCACTATAACATGAGCTTTATGCCAAGTCTTTCAAGACTGGAACTTGAGTCTTTACAACATGTAGCTTGATTCATACAGCAATGGAGATGTTTACTTTTTGTCTGAAAGGGAAATTGTTCTCCAGCAGCTTTTATGCCTCTCCAGCACTTCCCTAGTGCACTGCGTGCCTATAATTGTCTTCCAGCACTTCACAAAAAGCACAGTGGACACAGACTAGGATCAGGAAAAAAATCTAGGTAGAATATGACAGTATATCATCAACGTGAATCTCTTCTCTTAATGAGATAAGACTGAGATTAGCACAGGGAGGAAAAAAATTAAAAGTACTTTGAGATCCAAGAGCTGGTCCTTATTTTCCTACTTGGAAAAGAAAGGTTTTTATTTAATGCTGGTTTGTGTTTAAGTATGCGGGTATATTTCCTATATCCACACAAACAAAGGATGAATCTAATGCAATGGCAGTGTAGTTGAAACAGTGATGTGACTACCTGAGCATTTCACCACTCACTTTAGATGGCTAGGATACAAATACAACTCCTGCTATGCAGTAAAGCCATGAAACATACGGATTACCCATTTGCAAAGAGCAGATACTTTGAATTGTACCTATGAAGGGACCTGGAAATATCAGTGTAATTTTCCAGTCAGGCAGAATTCAGAGCCAGGAGCTCCCGTTCAGCTGTTGTTTAGCTCTCTAGTAGATGCTGTCAAACTTTTTGGAGTCCCACCTCATGTCCTGCCAAGGTGCTCAAGGTAGGTGATCTTGGTTTATGTGGTCTGTAGTACCTAGTTACGTAGGGGGTACTAAGAATAAGAGTTTTGGGTGGACGGGGAGGTAGAGATGATTGCCACTGAAACCATGTTCAACTCACAAGTATATGTGGAAGATGGTTTTAAAAATCTTCTCTTGGCTCAACTCAATACAAGAATGGGGTTTTTTTTCCATATGGAGCTGCCACATGCATATTGGGTCAAGTCATTCTCAGTTCTTCTGTTAAAGACCTTCCATTTTACTTGAATAATTAGTCATTGAACTTTTTCAATAGTCTGTTGGCTGGGACTCCGCCCTGGATTCCAGTCCCTGTTCCACATCAGTCAGAGTGAAAAAAACATGCTTCCATGACCCCATCACTTGCTTTAATGGGGACTGGATGACAGTCAAGTGTCCCTTCTCTTTCCCGTGAGACAGGCTGGCTTGTTGTAGGTTCCTGGTTCCAAAAGAGATTTACAGCTGAGAATCCAAACTGGAGAAAGGCTCATTGTGTTTAAGGTACTTCACAGCACTCCAGTCAGCTTCTCAGCACTGCTTATGGCTTGGTTTAGTTTGCTTTCTGTTAGCTTTGATTTACCCATGCATTGCCTGGGCAGCCTGCATGCCTAACCAATTTAATGATTCCATTCTTTAGCAAAAGGCCTGTAAGTCAGGAGTTCAGGACATAGGAAAACTGTTAAATAAAACATAAGTGAATGCAAAAATAATCATTTAATGGACATTATGAAAGGACAGTAAACCAAACAGTTGAGTCCAATCGATGATGTATAACATCTAAACAAATATGACAACTAATTAAGGATTAGGTTCTGTATTTTGGATGACAGGTCTTATAAAAATGAACAGTTAGGTTATGTTGGGGAAAAAAAGCTGCATTTTGCAAATGTCAGGCAGACAGCTCAGTAAGCAGAAAAGCTCAGTTATCCAATTAAAATAAATGTGCAGTGTTCTCAATATAAAGAGCTGAAGCATCCTTATGTTGAGGAGTTAAGATCCTGAAATATAAGTGGAGGAAAAAGTGCTCTCTATAAAGATTAATGTAATCTATCAAGATTAACATTTTGCATGCTGGCAAAGGCAGATAGTAATGTGTTTCAATTCCTGAAATTGGAAACATTAGACCAAGATCAGTACCAATTTAAACCCCAGGTAACCCCAAATATTGAATTGAATTCATTATTTACAACCATGATGGGCTAATAAACTTACCCTAATGGCTTCTATGGGAAATAGATACCTACAGTAGGTGCTATCTTATTTCCCATAATCCTCTCTGATACTTCATGTGAAATGTAATAACAAGTTGCATAAATGTAATTTAGGGAAAAGTCTTCCACTAAAAGTAATTCCCGTTTTATTCAGGAGTTTGATTCCTGTCCTAAGAAAGATTAAGGATGTTTTTGAACGTTGTCATGTGCACGAGTGTCATGAGAGTGGCCACAAAGTTTCAAGAACACCATGGGGGACATAGTTTAATCTCATTTTTGTTGTTGCTTTCTAAAAAAAAGGAGGTCATTGCATTACAATGGAAAGCGAGTGGTGGGAAGGGATCACAATAACAACCTAGAAACTTGCCCTTTCATTGTAGGAAAGAAGAGTCCACTATCTAGATCTTCACGATAACCGTCAGCAGAGCGTATCTTTGTTTTAAGACAAGATTTAAACCTGCGCTTTGGTGTAGGTCTCCAAAATAAGAGTTTCTAAGGCTGGAAACTTATAAGCACACACAAATTTTTTAAAAGGATATTCAATTCAAGGAATTTGCAACAGAATTAACATACAGATTTTCTGGTGGTTTATAAAGCAGAAAGCAGAACATTATTACTAGGAGGGAGGCTTTAGAGGCTTTACCAGTGGTATTAAAATGGAATTCAAGTTTGTGAGGTGCCTGATTTATAAAAAAAAAAAAAAATCTGTCAAACGTTGAAATGAGAGGTGAGAATCACAGCTCTGCAGTGCTTGAGAAAGCATGGAAGATCATGGCTGTAACACTCCCACCTCTGTTTGATTTTGCCACCCACAGAATTGCCACCTTTTTTGTGAAGTGAGCAGTTGCACTTGCAACTCTGAGTGCCTCTGCTGTCCTCACCTTTATTCTTCTAGAAGCTTTGTTTCACATGTTCTTGGACACAACTTTTGATGTTCACCCACAAGGGCAATGATCCAACTTCATATTATTTGAGAAGAGTGATGTCCTGGGGATACAGACATTGTTAATTTACGGATTCAGCTGATAAACTGTGTAACCAAGGTTTCATCACAGACTTGAAAGAGCTGGAGCCCTGTTGCTCCACAGTTAAAAAGCAAACAAAGTTTTTTTCAGGGAAAATGTCAGGCAAGAGGGGAAAAAATAGTTGTATCTGGGAAGCTGAAAAGCAGCATTTATTGGCAGTTCTCATATACTGAGAATAGAGAGAGAAATATGCATGTTGCTGAAGGTGGTAAATTCTGCTGGAGAAATGAGAAATTTCTATGGGATGTCTCTAGATTCTGATACATGTCTTTTTATTTTTTTAAATTTTTCAAACATGACCCCCTGGTAGGCCATGCTATAAAAATGCGACATTGTCCCCTGTCTTCAGCCAACTTTGTCCCCCAATATCTGTTTTCTGTGATAAGAATATCTATATCCCTAGGTACGCGAGGACGTAATTTGTGCACTGAGATTAAGAAGGAGGCATGCATCACCATAGCGTACCAGTCATCCACTCCGAATCCACTCTGAAATCTCTTACCTCTGGAAAATGAGAAGTGGCAATATGAATATGATAAGCAGAGCAACATGGCCTACTTTTTGATAATCTTCTTTTACAGCTTTATTCTCGGTGGCTTTGAGGAGAAGTCAATAGAGAAAGCTTTTTACCCAGTGCCAAAATAATGGAAATACATGCGAATTTGTGGTCTCATCCTGTTGTCCAGCTCTTTGTCATTTAGTCAGCCTGATTCTGGCACTACTATAGAATTTTACACCTGTGTGGAGTCCATCATAAGACTGGGGACAGGAAAATAGAATGTCATTACTGGAACACTCTAAGAAGCAGCTCTCCAGTAAAATGAATTATTGTGAGACAATTAGAGATTTGTGAAAGTGAAAATCAAGTATCTTATTCTTAATGGTCAGAAGGAATTAAGTACCATCAGATACCGTGGTTAGCATTGATCTGCCCAAATCTAGTGAGAGATCTTCAGAACATTTTCATCACATATCAAGCTACAGACAGGATTGTTTTAAACTGCCCAAATGCTGGTTGCCTTATTTTAATGTGAATCTTCTGGTGTTTTCGAGTTGTTTTGTACAAAGGACACTCAGGGTTTTATGAGACTGAAGTCACCTAAAGAGGTATGGTCCAACTTTGGCAGACTCATTTGCCTACATTTGCCTAGATCTTTGACAAAGGACTTTTTAACTTTCTGCATTTTTTTCTACAAATTTGAAAGTTCTTCTCCCTCCTAATTTAATTCCTAAATTTATACTTCATTTTGTTCATGATTAAAAGAAACAATGTGGAGCAGATTTTTTTTTTTTTCAATTTAGATGAAAGAGAAATTAAGACCTTAACTTGCTAATTACCAGATCATTTCCTGAGAATTGTATTTTATGAAGATTTGGTAAAGTGCTAGAATATTTATATATAAACACATTGTATTCACTTCTCTGCGATGATTTAAAACGCTGTATAATATTTTCTAGTGCAACAGCCCCTGAGTTAGCGGAAGGAGCTGTCAATAAATACATTTTACTTAAATTTTCCAGACCTTAGTTGTTGTATCTTTTTATTGTTCTGTGAAAAGCAACCATTGCATTGTATATAATAGTGATGATATTTTATACCACGCAAAAATTGCCAGTTATTTTTAGACTGTGTGGTTTCTTACCCTTCTTAGAAACACAAAGGGCAGAGCTGCTTATTTTGTCAACTATCATTAGCATGTTACTACTCATTTTCTCTCTCATGCACTAACAAAACTCTCATGTCAAGTCTTACAGTAGCTTTTTGCATGAATATCTCCTGCCTGCATATCAGTGTCATAAAAGAATGTTCACATACTAACTTTGCTGATTTTACTCCAAAATTAACTTTCCTTTGCTTTTCCTCTTCAGCGGACAAGAAGCTGTACTGCAAAAGGTAGATGATATACTGTGCTGTTAGCCAAGTAATCTGGATTACTTTCTTTCCGAATTACATTTAAAGATTATTTAAAAAAAAAAAAAAAAAAGACAGAAAAGGAAAAAAGAGAAAATTTGTTGGTAGTTATGCAGATATGTGGAGGGAACTTAATGAGGTAAGGGAAAGCAGTTTGCTGAGTGAGCAGATCCTAGGAATTTTAAATAACTTCAAGGCTGCTAAAAGGAAAAGTCATAAGGTCTCTGGTGCTTGTGATCACTCTGCAGAAATCCAGACAGCATTAAAAGGGAAAGTTTTCATTTATCTTTTGTGTAAGCACAAACGTGCAACAATATCAATAATGTATTTTTATCAGAGAAGAGACAATGTCTTAAATTTTGTTTTTATTGTGCTTATTTACAGGGTTCAGCCCAAAGCATGTAAGCATCTAAGGTGACCTGTTTATTGTAAATTCAGGAATGGATGTCTAAAAGCAAATTGATACATTTTTCAAAATTAGACGTAAAATTATTTTTACCAGGGAGATAGAATTTCAGGATTTTAGAATGAGCCAAGTAAAAGGCTGGTTTGGGACAACCATGTATATTTTTCATGTGTCACAGACTAGCTTCATTTTGATCCTTGTTCATCGTATTTCATTGACCTAAGGAGCCACGGAACTAACACAGTGTAGTTTCACTGTTAGAAAAAAGGAGTTCTGAAGTCACTGAAGGTATTTATTTTTTGGTTGAAAACTCCACCAAAGCAGGAGAATCCACAGCTCTCCTCCTCCTCCTCCTCCTGGGCACAGAACAGGAGGGAAGTCTGAGCTCTTATGGCAGATGGGTTTGGGAAGCTGCACATTAGTACCAACTAAACCCTCTGCAAAACTGCTGCAGCCTTCCCCTGCGTTAGGCCGGGGCCTTGCACTGCAGTAGAGCAGAGACGAAGTCTCTGGTTGATGGATCATTACTTAATGAGAATAGTAATGTATTAAATAGCTAACACAATCAAATAATAAATATATAATGTAAAACACACAAACGCAACCATCTCAGGATTATTAAGACATCACTATGCATTGCCTGAGAAAGGAACTGCAAGGTGTCAGCTATGCCGTGCAATACTGATGAGTAACAGCCACTTGCTTGGTGATGTAATACGCAGGCACAGGCTGCATAGCTGTAAGGGTTTCAGGACAGTCTGACACCTTCGTGTTGTCTGGATGTAAGGCCACAATCACAACTGCTGAACCATGGAAGAGAGCTGGCTGGCTCTCCTGGTAAATTAATAAGGCATAGTCCAGTCTAGTGGGATTATATCTAGGCCTCTCCTATCACTGGTGCCAGTCTTTCATTAGGCCTTCTGTGCAATGGGGAACGGAGGGTGACTCACTCTCTTCTACATATTTCTTCATACAGGAATTCTCTTTCAGCCTTCAAAGAAAAACTTGACCTTGAAGAACATACAGAATTGATGCTTTTCTTCATCTAAGTTGCATTCCTCCACACACAGAGGAGAAATTAATGAATTTTTTTTTTTTGATGTTATGCTTTCCTGAACATTTTGTGTAATAACCCAACCTAGGTAAGTTATTTAAGGGTAACTGAAAACTGAATTTTCTTAGAATCTCAACTGCAAAAGCAATGCAACTCTTCTGTGAATCTGTTGCTAATGTAGAGAAAAAGGACAAAGACTTATGTAGCAGAAGGAAACCGATAGCCTTGTCAGGAAATTTAGAGGCTTAGCTCTTCAAGTCACTTTTAATTATTTCCCCCTAAATAGAAAAATCACCAGTAGCTTGTAACATGCCCATAAGACGTTCCTTCCTTTCATAATAATAAAAGAAGCATGTGCCAAAGATTCTATTTCCTATTGGAAATAATGCAGAAGACTTTCCACTATCAATGAAGTGTTCAGTGCCATGCCCTCATTTACAACTGGCCATCCGTCTTTCAGAAAGTTTGACTTCAAACTGAAAAAGCCTCAAGATGGGCCATGCAGATGTTTGGGAAATTTCCTTATGATGCACATCTGCAAAACCTCCAGGACTTCTCCTTATATGTGGAGTTGCTTGTAACTTAAGATGGCTTTACTGGAAGTATTACTAACGTTTTAAAGATTACTTCTAAGAGATAGCAACTGTGATTGCACTCTTTTCAGTAGTAATTGCATTCCTACAGTGCAATTTATGAGGTTTTTTGAGATCTTATTTCTGTATTTGATCCAGGAGAAGCAGTTTGCTTAAATAACTCAACTCGGGCTTTTTTGTTTTTCCTTTTAAAGATTCTTTTTACAATTCCTAATATTAAACGGGAGGATATTGAGAAGATCAAAGAGCAAGACCTAAAAAGCGTAACAGAGTCTGGAGCTGGGAAAAAAACAACCAAACAAATAAAAGACCAAAGAAACGCCCCCAAAGATTCATGCTCTCTCAGTATATTAACCTGACTTTAAAAGGGAAGAGCCCCTTTAGGCTCTTTTTTAACTAGCTACAATAGCTATCTTTCAAGAGAGACCTAGGAAAAGGGAATGGACATGCAGAGGAGCAGCCCCCAACACACTTGCAGAGCCATTCTTCCCAGAGAGTGCCTCACCAGTGCTGAAGAGCATAATGCAAAGCCATCTTACATGGTAACGAGGACCCCTCTGTAGGCACCTTCTCTTCCAAAGGAACGTTCATCTGTGTTGTGAAAGGCACAAAGGCACTTGCATTTCACTTTTTGTAGCCAAGCCATGTGGTAAACCTAGTCAGTTGGGTTTTAAAGCCTTTGTTCTTAGCCCCTGACTGATATATAGCACTGTGACAGGCATAAGTTTTCTCCTTATTCAGCATGAAATTAACTTGACATGTTCAAAGAAGCAAAGCTATCAAACTAGGATCATAATCAGCATTAGCTTCTTCAGGGGAATCTTCACAGTCAAACGCTAAAATGTAATCTGTACATGCAACGACTCCCACGAGCACCTCTGGCACTGCCGCGGCTGTTCCACACATGCTCCAGAGCAGACATGCTCTGGCTGCCCTTGCAAAGGGGTGAAATAAGGAATGAATGGTCCTCATGCCCTTCCCCTGCCTTCCCACGGTAGCACCACAGTTGTCACAAGCCAGCCCAAATGCATTGTTTTAAATATGCTTGTAATGAGTAAATGCATCCATAGCCATTTGGATCTGGTATTTTAAATGTTTAAGTGCCTTTTGGGAAGCTTTTAGGCTGAAACGTTGCTGTTAAGACACTGAAATATTAGTAAATCTTGCAAACGACACAAGTTCTAATGTTCCTCATTTCTGTGGTGCTGCATGCTGTGCTAATGACCCGGTGACTGGATTTTCTGCTTTTGAAAGCAGAGCTATATGCTGTAAAACTTTCATCTAAGTTGAGCTGCCTCTCTCTAATGAATTTTTTATTTGTTTACTCGTTGTTTCACTAGAATTTAAAAGTAGCAATTAAAAAAAAAACAACCAACCAAATCCTCACCCTTTAATAAGAAACTTGCCTTAATTCAAGGTCTAATATAATGATGGGGAAAACGTCATGCTATGTACAGTAAAGTGAAAGAAGTAAAGAAACATGCATAAATACACTTAGTATTTTACATCTGAAGAAATGCATAATTCATGTGATGATGGTGTACATTCGCACCAGCCACCACAGCTACATTTGCCACGCAGCTGTGCCTTGCATGCCTCTGCATAAGCACACTGCACTGTCAGTTTGTTGGAAATTCCTGATGTCTTTTGAACGCAGACCCAGCTTACTCTCTGTTTCCAATGTGGTTTGCTTAATACAGGGTGCAAGATTTCTTGAGTTTGGCCTGAGCTAGGTGAGCGAGGCCGAGCTGGCACATTCGGCATCTCCACAGTGGTTTGAAGCAGACCCTGAGCAACCTGTCTTACCCTCTGTGCTCAGCTTCCCATCAGTGGGAGTCCGCTGCCCCTTGAAAAAGAGGCCAGAAATGAAAAAGAAGCAGGAGCAGACAGTGAGAGGAGAGGCCTTGCATGAAATGTAGAGCAAGCTAAGGCAACTGTGCAGGTGATGCCTGGGGTCATGGATGTCTCCCCAGGGGTAGGGAGAAGCAGCATGGGAGCCAAGCTGGCTGTTTGTCCCAGAGTTTGCTTTTCTCAGGAGCAGAAAAAAATACTCTGTGTACAAAAATGAATAAAACAAAGCATCAATCCTGTTTAAAAAGCAGAGACCAATATTTATATCATATGTACTTACAGTAGATTTGGTCAGAACAATGTCATTAGAAAACTATATGGTTGCAATATAGTTACTTTTGCCTTATTTCTGAGCCAACTTTAAAGATAAAAATTGCTCATCCTTGGGATAGGCAGTAGATAAAAGTTTGTGCCTAGTGGAAATACATGATTGCCCCCTCTCCTCTTCCCTCTCAGATCAGCAGTGATTTCAGCCCTCCAGAGTAAGTCTGGCTGGGCGATGTCTTCACATGGCCGACAGCCAAACCACATCTGTGCCACGCAGAGCTGCCCAGAGCCCGGCACTCTGAGTGGGGTGTCAGTGGGGTGATTTTTAACCTCTAGCTGAAGTGCTTTGGGATGGCCTCTGCCACTCAGCCCTTGGCTGGAAGGAGCACAGCAAGGAGCCTCGGTCGTACAGGGCACAACGGGGAGGTGATGCTTCTCCACTGGTTAGTGAAAACGTATCCCTCCTTGCAAAGCAGAAAAGGAGAGAAGAGACATTAACGATTTGGCTATGGGGAAAGAGCAAAGAAATGCCAGCACTCTCACTTACCTCACAGAAGGGGTGAGTTTTTCTTGTCTTCATCTTTTCAGTGCCAGAGGTTTACAGCTCAGCCTCAGCATGACGCTACTGGTGTTCGTGGGGAGTGGGCTACTGTGGCGCAAAGACTGAAATGAACCATGGGAGGAGAGGGCTGGGAGGGGAGCCAGAGGTTTTGCAGAGGTGTGGACAGAGGCCCAGCACCCCAAGGCATCTTCCTGCGATGCTCAGCTGGCCTCAGAGCAAAACAGAAACTGTCTCTTCCTCCCCTTTTTTTTTTTTTTTTTTTTAATCTACACTTAGTTCCAAAACTTCATATTAGAGCTCCAAAATCAGAGAGAGTAGTGTTGAGAGCTGTAGGTCTTTATTATGGTAAAATCATAACATCTAAAATCCAATTCAGTCCTTGCTATAAATAAGTATAATGAAGAATTTAATGATATTTCCACTAAAATTAGTTAGAAGGCAAACTTTAAAAAATGACACAGATCATTAACTGGGAATATTTCTCAGAAGAGATTTGTTATATTAAAAAGGCACTGAAATTACTAGTGTTAATCAACTGTATTGTATTAAAAACTCTGTATAGATTAATTAAGCACTTTAAATATGAAGAAACAAAAAAAAAATGGGGGTGTAGGGGAATCACAGGCTTGAATCTGGGTCTCCTACCATGCTGCTTTCCCTGCATTTCTTAAGCATCTAATTTAGTAAGAATTCAGATTAAATAATTCTTCTTGGCTGGTCTAAGCTGTTTTTAATACCTCAACTCATAAGTAACAAAATTCCTGGCTATGAGATTGGCATCACTTTTCATTTACTTTCCTCAAACGCAGATGCTAACTGCTCCCCCCCACTCCGCCCCACTCTTGGCTGAATCTAGTCAGTAAGGGTCAAAGAGAGTCAGCAAAATACGTTTTATTCAGTTTCTGTGATATTTAGCTTTACCTACAGGACCTGGCATTTCTAGGTGGTCTCCCACCTGAACAAATCTGGGTTAGTTTAGCCATTGACTTCAGACAAGAAGTGCATTCAGCTCAATACACCTAAAATTTGTATTTGCCAATGAGGGCAATTTAGCCTCTGCTGGCTCCCTTAGGTACAGGCCATTTAAAGCAACCTTGGTTAAAAGTACTATCCTTTCAAAAATTACTGTCAAATAGGTAGGCTACAGTTTATCCTTCTTGTGGGAGACACAGAGCAGCTCCTCTCTCTTCTGGGCTGAGACAGCCTTGCACAATATTAGTAAGGTTATTCTGTTGATGGAAAAGCAGCAAGATTAGGCCTGCAGTAACGTCATCAACACTGTCAATGGCTCTAGGAGTACATGTTCCTCTCTTCTACCAATCTACCTCATTGGCATATTCATTATCTAAAATATTAGAATATTCACTGTTAACTCTTGCAGAAAAATGTACTTTGCTATTATGGCACAGGAAATGCAAACCTGCATTTGCCTCCTTGAATCTTGCTACATTTTTCCAAACTTCTGCCAAATCCATTTGCATCAGCGGTATTTCAAGAACTACGAAAAAAACCAGAGGTGCTCCCTCTGTCTACCGCACTTACACTATGAAGAAGCATCTGTAAAAGTGGTCGCTACAGCTGTTCTCTCCCTACCTCCAAGATAAAAGGTAAAAATGTCTTTTCTTGTAGAAAGGTCTAAAATGAAATTTATAGATAAAGAAACTTTAAACCAGTCTTCTTCTGATCTGGCACATGCACAAATCACGGCCCAGCCTCCTAAAATAGAGTGAGGTTTTGCTAACAGAAATTGTAGCTCTTGGGCATTTGGAAAACCTGGATGTTGTTGACAAGCCTGTGTGCACTACAAAAGAAACGTCCTCCAGAGATCCTCCAGTTCAGTACCTGCTACTGAACAGGCAGCCCAGAAGTCGAACATTTCACTGGTTTAAACTCAATATTCAAACTTGAAAGCTGGGAGACAGGTATTTTTTGAAATCAGGCTTAGCATTAACAAAATTTTAAAAAAAAACCAAAACCATACTTGTGCAGTTTGTGTGGCTCAGTAGTAGGTATTATATATATATATTCTTATTTCAATTGTGTGGTGCCTTAAATGATGCTGGGTAATACAGCAGGCTGTGTATCAGAAACAGGTCACCAGCTGATTTTCTGCAGTTGCTTTATAGAAAAGAATATTCCTTAAAACTCAAAAGCTCTTCAGCCAAGTCCCCAGTACTCAAGGAGCTGTTGTATACACAAGTTTTGTTATAGCATTTCTCACATTCTGGGCACGCTCTTTAGTTATGTGATAAAAATATTGACATACATTTTTGTAAAATGCAAGAACCTAAAATGTTTGTAGCCACAAACTATCACTCAAACAGAATGAGCTGCCTTCGTTATTTTATTTTATTGTAATTTAATTTAATTTTATTTTATTTTGACAGTAAATCGGAGAATTCCTTCACCTGTGGAGGTCAGCTCAAAGGATACACTTGTAATTATATTAATTGAAACATCTCAACACTGTCTTATACTGGAATTAGACTTACACTGCCTGCAAAATTTTTTTTTTCAATTATTTTAAAACAGAAAAATAGGCAGTTTTCAAGCAGTCTTGAATTTTCTCTTTTTCCTGGTGGTTGTTTTGACTTTTCCTCCCTTAGCAGTGGTTATTTTGATATTGGACAGATAGTGCGAATAAAAACTGAAAGTAGCTACACCTCTTTTTCAACCTGCAAGCACTTTTCAGGGTGCATTGCCTAAGCAGCAAAGCTGCTTGTGAGGTTACGGAGAGGCTTTACTGGTGCAGCAGTGTTTCTGTTCCCGCGAGTAGTGCTGGTAGCTGTTAGGTCATTTCTCAGGTGTGAGGAAATCATGGGAATCAGACTGCATTTTTCTTTTTCGGGGGAAGAATGTTTTTGGCTATGAAAAGTTTTGTGCCTCAAGAAAAAAAAAATGGCATGGGTGCTACTTAATGCAAAAGAACCCATCTTTGTTCTACTTTTCAGCTTTGTAGAGACAGGTGAAAAAAAATCTCAGAGTCTTGAGTTGGTCCTGAGGAGCTGGGGATGAAAGAGTGAGGTTGAACCTGAGAAGAAGGGGAGTGGGGAGCAAAAGGTATTTTTGGTTTTGTTTCTCACCAGCCATCTCTATCTTAATTGGCAATAAACTAAATGAATGCCTCCTTTCTCCCCCAGGTGGAATCTGTTTTGCCTGAGATGGTAATTGGTAAGTGATCTCACTTTATCTCAACTCATGAGCTTTTTTGTATTTCCATCCCCCCTGTCCTGTTAAGGAGGGGGGCTGAGACAGTGGCTGGATGGAAAGCTGGCAGGTGCCCAACCCGTACAAAGTGGGCACCATGATGGTGGTGCGGGATCACTTTGAGAAGAGTGGATGTCATGAAACATGACAGATTCATCTGGAGAAAGAGGGAAAAGGGTTGTGAGACAGGAAACAGGAAGGCTAGGGGCTGAGGAAGGTTAATCTAGGCAAGAGGAAAACAAGGTATTCAGCTGAGGAAGATGCAATAATTGCAGGTTGTTAGTTTTAAAGTGATTTTAATCAACTACCACTAATATCATGTAAGGTTATATAAGTTAGATACAGACATTGTATGTGAGTTTCCAAGAGTACTTGGAAAAATAAGTGTATGAGGCTATAAATATACTTTTAGCTCTTAAAAATAGATGGTCTGCTTATACATGGTTAGCTGACAGTAAAGCATAAACACTGCAGCATAGCCCTTGAACAGAGGTGAGGAGCATAGGGCACAAAGCAAACTCTTATCCTGGATTTAAGTCGGATTTGAGGGTTATGTGTTATCTGCGCCTCATACAGCTCTGCTGTGCAGCGTGCCCAGTCACAAGCCCCTGTCAAAGGATGTCTGTTTGGATCAGCTTCGGAAAAGAGGTTTTGTTGTTTGTTCAGGTCCTTTCCTAGCAGCAGAGCTGCTGTGCCACTGAGGCAACAGCATTTAATCTCGCTCCTAACAGCTGCCTCTTGCAATATATGTGTTATTAAAATAGTGCTATACCCAAGTAGTTTTAATAACTTGTACTCAGCCCATTTGTGATGCAGGTTCATTCAGCAGAAGTGAACACGTATTACTGCAAAAAAACCTGCTCTGATTGTGGGGCGTGTCAGTTGAAGATACATCACTTCTAGGTTACTTGATTAGAAACTTAAAGTGAGTTTGGCTCAAGAACCCATATAAACTGGAGTACACTTAACTGGCTTTTTCTGCATTTGCTGGGAGGTGCCAATTAAGCAGACTGAACTCCACTAAAATTGTTTAAGAGGGCAGTAAGGTCAAAACCAAAAAAGCTGTGAACTCAGAGGGAGGAGGGGGTGTTAAGGAAGATCAGCTGAGTTCCTGCATTAGGAGACGACTTCCTAATTTGTGAAGCAGACCCTTACAGCCAGCAGCAGAAGTGCAAGCTCCTGAAGAAAATATCCCCAGAAGAGTTACTGCACTCAGCTGAGAAGAGGAACATGCTGTGCATGGATGTAAAGGTTTGAAATTTCCCTCCAAACTGGGGGTATATTTGCATTTGAGTGGCTCTTAATCTCTTCTAATTCAGTAGTAGCAGCTGGGTTTTGTCCTCCAATGTTTCTGTCTTTTAGGTGATACCTAGTTCCCAATATTACTGAAAGTAATGCTAACAGTGAACATAGAAGAAATGTCTGTATTATAATAAAGAAGCCATTTCCTACAGAAACATTTGACTATGGGCTGAACGATCTGGCCATAAGTGTGCTCCAGGAAAGGCTCATTATGTCCCTCCCTGGTGCTCACCAATCCTGGCCTCTCTCTTTCTGTTGATGGAAGGTGATCATCGCTTATAGGCAACAGGCACAGGAAGGGATGTGGAAACATGATGCAATCACACAAACATATACTTTCAATGTAAGCCATCACAGTATAAGTGCCTCATATTCAGACAGATTTATCAACACAGCATGAAAATAGGTCTCTTAAGTTACTGTGCCTCAATGGTGATTCAGGAACAGACTATAGGATCATCAGGCAGTGTCTCTTCACAGTTCTTCATACTGTGTTTAGGAGAAAAAATAATAGGCAATCACTGAGTTGCTGTGATTTTCAATTGTCTGAAGTGATGCAAGGAACCAGTACTTCTTAATAAGGTTTTGTGGTTTCATTGCACGTGTTTCATTTGAAGGTAAAGAGTATTTGCACAGGCACTAAAATACAGTGGAGAAGATCTGTACAGAATTTATGCTGCCCCTGGGGTTACGAGTGTCCATATCTGAGGGTTTATGTCCAGCTTTTTTTCCAGAAATGTTTGTGGGGTGAATTTTAAGTACTTTATCATGTGCAGGATTTGTAAATGTACAGGAGCTGGGTTAGGGCCATTGTGCTTTTCAGACAGTTGTTGTAAACCTGGCACTTTGAGAAAGCACGTGTACCTACGCAGCAGATTAAATTCCAGGATAAACAGGCTGAACATGCTGCACTTGTACTGCCTGATACATCCCCAAAATTAGATTTACTATGCAGAAATGGGGAGCTTCCACATGCGAATTGGAGCGTCTGAAAGCAGGAAATTAGGTCCTGTGATCACAGAACCAGTTAGCTTTTATTTTCTTTCTCTTGTTTAAAATGTCAGTCACAACCCGGACTGGAAGCCCAGAGAATCACAAAGGTTCTGTGATCCCCTCGGGTTAAATTAAGGTGAAACGACACCAAACGACCGGTTGAAATGTTTTACTTGCTGTAGAGAACAATTTAAACTTGGAAAAGGATAATAAGCAATGTGGTCTCTTATAAATCTATGAGAGAGGAGAGGCAAGGAGAGGCGAGTCAAAGAAATCTGGATCACCGCCCCTGGATCCAGCATTGTCTCAGGTCTGGTAATCTTGGGTGGTGGGTGCACACACAGCAAAGTTTTCTGTTGCCTTTTATGTTCATCATTTCAGCTGATTAGCATATCTGTCCACCTTTAGTTTTTCCTCTGGTCCCACAGGTTTTTGCTGACTTCATGCTTCTTGAGCAATCACCCGGCCTCTGGGGTAGAAGTGCTCGCCTCTTATCAATTCATCAGCAATGCATGCATGGGTCTGGCATACACAATAGAGTCACAAATGGCTACACCATGAAGCCAGTGATAAACATTTGGTTTTGCTCAGTCCATGTCTCCCCCTTTGAGGCTTATCTAAGGAGTTTGACAGTGCAACTGCAAGGGAGTGAGGGGTGCAGCCTTTGATACGCTCCTGCTTCCTTGGGCGACATTCCTTAGACTCATCCAAAGGCCACGGTTTGTCATTAAGGTTTTCTGTGTTGCTGAATGTTTGAGGCATTACTTCTTTCAGTTCCTTACAGCTTTAAACATAAATAATTTTGAAAAATACAATTACTTCTAGCCTAAAACTTGGGCATTATCAAATAAAAAAAAGTTTCAGTTTTGTGTAGAGAAGCTTAATTGGTGACTGTGACCAGTAACTTTAATCGAATGTTTAGAGCGCTTATCCAACCAAAGTGAGCATTCAGAAACGCAGTACTTCAACAGCAGTTTGCATTAGTGGTAAACAACCATCATGATGTTCTCACTTGTTATATTACAGCTTAAATGTTCTGCGATGCAGAACTGTTAGTTCTGCTTGTATATAGCTATTACTTCAAAGTGAATGAGCTATTGAAAAGAATGACTTTCTAAAGAATAACTTCAGAGCCCCCCAGCAGAAGGCCAAGTTCAGCACTCTGGCAGTAGGATTTTGCCCTGCCTGTCCCTAAAAACTGTGCATGCATCTCCTCTGCTCCCCAACCCCCTCCCTTATTTTTTTTTTTTTACTATTTAGTTTAAAATTAGAATTGCACAAAAATAGGAAGTTGAAATGAAAAAGCATTTGTTCCCAGCATTGTGTTGACATTGGAGCATAAATTATAAAACAGAGCAGGTCAAAACCAGTTGAATTGCTTTGACTTCTTGCCAGTCAGGGATTAACAGACTGTACATTCAGTTCTGGTAATGTTCTTCAACTTTTCTCTGTTGCATAAGAAAGTTGTATTTACATCTCTATATTTTGCCACTTTCTAATAGCACTATAAACTAGGGGTCGGAAACTATTCCCATACAGGGTAGACACTTGAACAAAAGTAGAGCTTTATGATCATCGCTGTTTTGACCTTTCTTTCCCTTTTCTGCTCAATTCATACTGTGATCAATCAATAGCTGCTGTGGGAACCCAGGGTCAATATAATTTAAACTGGTTAGTACGTCAGGATGATGCCACTTCAAATACTGTAACACTGAAACCTTGCTATATAAATAAATTTAAAAAATGTAGTAGAAACTAGTTGCAGAAAGGTATAGGCAGGTATTTTTCCTTGAAACATTTCTTTTACAACATTTCTGAGCTGACAAGTCTGGATTTATGCTGATATAAATTATTCTTAGAAAAACAGAAACAGACAAAAAACCCTGGGAGAACTGCTTCCCTAATCTCAAGCAGAACATAGGAGAACACCAGAAGATGCTATGAGCATGTGAGAAATTAGCGTTGTTTCTCAATCTTACCAGGTTAGTCTCAAGTGCTCTGGTACATTAAACCTAAGCATAATTGAGTTGCACCCCAGACTTCTGGCTTAGAAAGCAGCATGTGTTTGTTACAAAACTCCTTCCTTGACCAAGGTTGTGTTTTCCCCTCTAAGAAAAATGTGTGTTATCTGGGTGATGGAGCTCCTGTTCACCTGTAGGTCTTGAGGGGCGTTCAGGCTGCCACTTGTTGATTTGGGTAAACCTCCTTCCTGTTCATGGTACTTTTGCAAAGCATTTACTTTTTTTTTTTTTTTTTTTTTGGTAAACAAAGAAAATCTTAGCTTGCAGACTTAATGGAAAACATGAACCATCTGTGAATGTTACTTGCAGCTCATTTGCTTCATTGGCAAATATTAAACGGTGTTGTAAAGATCCACTGAAATTATGGAAATGGGTTTTAACATTAAAATCAAAGTGCAATTAGAACATTTCACTGCATAATTGTTTGGCAGACTAAAATAGTAAGCAGAAGATACCCAGCTTTCTGATTTATTGGTCACAGGTTGTTTCTTTAAAACTACAGAAGCTGGGATACATTTTTGTACTTGTATTTTTTAAATTATCTACACAACTATGAAAAGACAGTGACACACATCTCAGGTGTTATTCTGTATGACTGGTTTTTACATTTCCAACCCGTTATCTCCATTTTCTCTAACCCAGCATGAATTGAAACTTGCAGGACTTTGGGGTGGAAGGTACCTCCATGTTTTACCTTTGTGTATGTCCTTCTCTGGAACATATAGCATATTTGGTTTTAATTATCATTCAGACATAAGGAAAAATGGTTAATCACCAGTGTGGCCCAGTTTTGTAAGTAAACACCATGTTGCAACAGACATATAATCAATCACAAAACATACCAGTTCATACCATTTTCAGAATTGAAGCGGTTTAAACAAAAAAAACGACTTAGTGTTGAAATTCCTAAAAATAAATTTTATATATTTGTAAAGTATAGATATAGGGTTATGATTGCAGTTTATTTGCCAAAAGTACACTACAAATGGTCTCGGCTTTGCTGTTTTATATGAAACAATGAGGAATTATGTTAGGTAGGAGCTGGCCAGTGATGCATAGACTCCTTCGGCTTTTAATTTATGTATAGGGTGCTCAGAGTAAGAATATGTTTACTGTCTCATGCAGCTGAACCCTGGAAATGAAATAGCAAGTAGCTGAAATTACTGCACAATTGGTTTTAGTGTAAAAGCTTTTCAGAGACTTTTTCGTTCAGTGTTTGCATGATAGGGTCCTATTTGTGACTAGGTTCCCAGGTGCTATTGTAATGCAAATAATATTTTTTTTTTAAATGCACACTGTGAGCTCCAGTGTAGCTTCAGGAGTAAATATTTAAGTACCCTAATGTTGAACATTTACTGAATGCCTTAGTATTCCTGTTATAATTGTTTAGTTTGTTTATTTGTAGAATAATGTTAGTCTTGGGTGAAAAAAAGTGTGCGTTGCTGAGATCAATGTGAGTTTGGAGTCCTTGGTACTCTTCTGGATAGGGTGAGCAAGAAGTGCAGCAGGCGATTTCAGCTCTAAGATGAAATTATATTAGAATATTGTTCTTTATGAAGCCAGAGGTATACTTTCAATCAGTGTTAAGGTGAATTACTTCTCAGGGAGCACCGTTGCTCTGTTGCGTATGTTGCGGCTCTATTTGAGTTGTACAGTACCTGGATATTGCGTATTACTGAAGATGTAGCAGAGCAACTCTTCTAGTTTCTAGCATTACAGGTGGTGCAGACATGAAGTGTGTTCCCATAAGCACCCGGGATAATGCTAAAATCTAGCCATTTCCATGACAGTTGATTCAAAAGCTGGGTGTTTCCTGTTGCTCCTGCAGCAGTCAGGATGCTCCAGCTGCACAGCAATACTGAGCCTCCAGCTCTTGTTCTAGCTTGGCCACTGCTAACCAGGGCAAGAATATTTATGTTTTAGTAAATGCTTTAAAAACAAACAGACATTGAGCTCATAAAGGATTTTGATTGCTTCTGCTTGTTCCCTGTAATCTGAGTGTGATGGAATTCAGCTAGTTGGGTCATAAAAAGCAGTTCTTGTCTCATGGGTGTTTTGGATACATTGGCACTGTTACCAGCACATTGTTCTTCAGTTGTTGAAAAACTGCACAAACAGAATGAAACTGGACACTGGGTGGCTACAATGGTTGCCTTAACCAGATTCTTCTCTATTCCATATAATGTAGACGTTGTCTTTACTTGGATAAGAAAATTGGGTTAATTTAGCCATTTATCCTTAGACTGCTGTTGGGTTTGTCTAGCTCCCTTTGACATGCCAGGAGCCACCATGAGAGCATTGCAGCTGTTGGCACTGTATGTTAAGTAGCGATCAGATTTTGAGGCTTTTAAATGTACCAAGGATCCAATTATTTTTGCCCTAACTAGCCTCTGGGTTTTCTCAGTTGTGGAAATGCCGGGTTTTTTGTGTGGTCTGTTAACCATAGCACCTTTGACAGCAATGCCTTAGGACAGGGAGGACCTGTTGTCAGGACTAAGTGGTTTTGACTAGATTTTCAGCTAGTATGTGCTAGCAATTGTAAAAGTAAGCCCTTCGCCTGACCCTTACTAACCACGGTGGCTATTGTGTGTATTTGGCTCCGTATAACAGTGCTACTAAGGCAGCATCTGCAGATATTTTTGTTGGGTGCAGTCTTTGCAGGAGATGAGCCAGATGGTGGTGATAAGGCAGAGGTTTGAAAGCATATTATGTGCTCAGGATCTGGAGGTAAGAATGGGAACCAGGTGGTAGCTGAAGACCAGGAAGTGTAAGTAAGTTAGGAGGACGAGTTTCAGCTGACAGTTGAAGCTGGAGGCTGTTGT
Organism: Strix aluco; assembly: GCF_031877795.1. Taxonomy (NCBI): domain Eukaryota; kingdom Metazoa; phylum Chordata; class Aves; order Strigiformes; family Strigidae; genus Strix; species Strix aluco. The sequence continues at coordinate 18,921,430 of NC_133945.1, read as the reverse complement.
TTTAATCCTCAATTTATACCATGATGCTGGGTGGGCAGCTTACATAGTGTCTTCGATGACTTCTGTGACATGAGCTCATTCTGGCTTTGGACAACATTGTGTGTCGATCTATCAACAAAAGTTCTGCAGTAGAACTACCTTTCTGGTTTTGAATCGGGGCCTCTACCACACCAAAATTTGTTGAGACATTTTGGAGCTAAGGCAAAAGAATTGTTTTGTGAATTCTGGGCCATTTCTCTGAACTAATGTGCTATAGGGTATAGTGTGCAGAGGCTGACAGTCTGCTTTTCACACCACCACTAAACACATGGATCAAACAAAACATTTCTCTAAAGGTAAAGAAAGCTAAAAAAAAAAAAAAATCTCAGCAAGCATCATGCAAATGAATCTGCCTTCTCAATACAATTTCCCAGCAAACAGCAACACAGTGTAGGTCTTTGTAATGTGATAAATCAGCTGAAGCAGCAGGAATCTAACTGAAGGAATAGCAACTTTTTTGAGCACCTCTGGAGGTTAATTGATGAAAGGATTTTGAGTTGATAAACACAACAGGAGGATTTGGATGTTTTCTTTCAGACGAAAAACTGTATAGTCTGTGCTGCAAGATATTTATTTAACAAGAACTGTAAGTATAAGATGATCATTTCTCCTCAGAAAAACCCCAACTTTCTCCATTTCAGTCCGAAGTATCCCACTATCACTGTAACTTCCAGATAATTTCAGATCTCTTCAGGGGTTTAGTACTTATGTACATGTACATGCTAATCCACAAAGTAGATGGAGCAGGAAGATGACCTCCGAGCTGTGAATCCCCATGGATTGGGAACAAACAAAAAGGAATGGACTAAGGCAACTTTGCAATATGAAGCTGGCACATGGTGATGATAAACAGTCAACACTGGCACAATGCTGTTGTTTAGCTTTCAACCGAGTTAGTCTTGCTGCTACCACTGGGAAAACTAATAACATAACAAATGAAACTATTGTTCAGTTTCATTAAAAAGAAATCTGATAAGATGGGGAAAATTGAATTAGCCAATCTCAATAGAGTTACCGCTTGTTGGAGCAAAAGCAATATCCTCTCTAATAGAATATGTCCCAGATAGTTTTGGCTGGTCCACACAGCCATGGAGTATGAATTTTGTGTGCAGATGCTGGCACAGCCATGCAGCGTGCTAATGTTAGCATTAGTGGGTCAGCACTCTCCATCTCCAGCAGCAGCTCCATAGCCAAGGCTGGCAGTGATACTTGTTAGATCAATGTGATGAATTGATTTCTCTTGGCAAAAAAGCATAGGGCTTCCTTCCAGCGAGGCTGACATGCCACTACTGAGCGTCTGTCAGGTAAAGTGTGCCCTGAAATCTCACAGTCTGAATCCCATACACTAGCCATCACTGCAGCTACTTGCCACTGTAGATTTCTTTTTTAAAAATTCAATTTTAGAATCATAAAGCTGAAAAAGACTTTCATGCCCAGGCCTCTTGATGCTACAGGCCAATGTGGGTTTTACTGTGACTTTGTGAGTCTTCTGCCAAAGCCTCAGCAGAACACTGCTGCCCATAACTACATGTTTTCTGTAATAGTCCTAGATTGAGCTTGCAAGGTTTAAACGTTTGTATCTCTTAACGGTGACTCAGAATTATTATACCTAAAATAATCAGTACTTGCTCATTTTACATTGGAAATCTAAGTTGTTATGACTAACATAATAGCTATGTTAATGGGACCTCTTAGGGTTCCTGAGCTACCTATGGCACAACCCAATTTTCTGTCCTTAACTTGTCATTGCAAGACTTAGAGACAGACCAGACTGGGATGCCATATTTTGTATTTGTATAGCTCATAAGATACAAGAGATTGCAGAAATTTTATTTGCACCTTTAATGTTTGAATACATCTATCTGACCTGCAGGGTACGGAGCATTTCATTTGTGAAACTATGTGAAGTCAGTGTTTGTTGGTAAGAGCTGAGGTGAAAAGCGACAAAGTGTGGCTGTTGTAATTTTTTATTTTTTTTTTTTATAGTTCAGTAGGACAGTGCAGTGCTGGATTACAAAAAGATAGTAATCACACGTGAAAAACTTTTTTTTAAAGAAACCTAAAAAGTACAGGCATGATGGGAGCTGTTAGGCTTTGAAGCAGTACCAGGTGAGGGTGAGGCAGGAGGGACCCAGTTACAATCAAGTGATAGTACACTTCAGGTAGGATCAATATATTTTGTATGTAAAATAAACACCTACATATGATATTTGGAAACAAAAGGGATATTTAAGGAGGTTAATCTGAATTGAGATTTGTAGGGGATTACCTAGCTAGCATTAAACCCCTTTGAAGTCTCAGTATTAGAATGTCCTTAATTGAGTTTAGATACCTTATTTCTTATATAAATTAAAATTATTTAATTTTGAATTAGAGTATTACAAATGCTTATTTTTACACTTTCATTCTGCTAGAATTAGTTTTCCAGAACTGCCTTTTCTTTTCTTCCTTTTTTTTTTTTAAGTAGACTTCCAGCTGACTTTTAGTAATCAAAACTGTTACTATAGAGAGGACTTATTTTTCCTTAGCATGGTTGTCTTTAAAGGGGGGGGACTTTAAAGCACTGTAGTGGCTGTTTGGTAATGCTCTATTACTTGTTGCATCTCCTAAAATATCTCTTATATTGTCTCATTCTTGCAAAAGTGGTGCATTCTAACTGTTCAGGTTTAAATAATATGTTATCAGATTTAAAAGCCTACTGTCCTTAGATGATCAGAGTGAACTACTTCATTTTCAGTGTGTGAGGAAATGAAACATTTTGTGATAGAAACTTAAATCTCCTGCCTCTGGAATGAAATGACCTTGCATGATACAAGATTTACATTTAAGCCAATGGGCACTAAAACCTGTTATATACAGTTTTGTATTTCCAACTAGCTGTAACTCCATTTTTTAAAATCAAAATGGAAATTGTATTCTGAACATTTTTATTTTAGCAGATTTAAATATAGTCATATAAATAAAACTATTAGATAACAAAGACAGAGAAAAAGATATTTGAAGAGTAATATGTTGGAGAGACTGAGGATGTGTGGTAATTGTCAGAGAGAAAAGGTTCTTGAGCTGCTGCTGGGATGTTCCCGAAATGTGAAACAATAACAGGGAGATGGAGATGAGTGGAAGTTTGATGAGAGCCTGAAAACCCAAATTAGAAAACAGCTGGAAACAGTTTCCAAGTGGGCTGCTCTTATAGCAATCTGTGGACCTCACAGCAGCTGTAGGAGTCTGTTACAGCATTCTGTGTGCAAAGACTTTTTTTAAAAAAAAAAAAAAAAAGTTTTACTATATAATAATCTTTGGCAATGTTATTAACTGTTCTCTCATACGCAGAAGGGCAGACTGAGTCCATTCTTTTGCATATTTTCTGAGTTGTTTGAACTGCCAAGGTGTGAATGACATTTAAATGTGATTTGAAACTTGGTACATAACTATCATCGGGTTACTGGTGTTGAGGAGGAGGAAGAGCTATTGTGATGTAAATTGTGTACTAAGGAAACTGGCTGTTGGGAATACAGAGAAAGTTCAATAAAATGCTGCTGTATCAAAACAGAACACTAAGAGGTTTTGCTAGTGGAGTGAGAAAACCTGGTGTCTCTTGGGACTGTGTCCTGTAACCCACATCTCGGCCACTGTGTCCTGCCAGCTCCCCCTGTTATCCCTCCGCTGCAGGTTACTGCCTATGTCCCTTGTCTGGCTGGGAAGGCAGCAGCATGTCTGGATGTTGGTGTCCTGTCCTTGTGGTTGTGTTTCAGGGTAGGACTTGAATTACAGTTGCCATCCTCAGAAGGGAGGAGGAGGATGGGTAATGGGAAACAGCATGTTAATTTGTGTCTTCCCTGCAAGCCGTGAGCATTGTAGATATGTCACGTATTCAGGAGGTAAATTGACCTTTCCAACAAACTTTGAGACATCAACATTTTTTTAAAAGTTATTGGAGGAGAGGGGAGGCATGGACAGACAGCGCTTGTGGATGTCATGACTTCTGAGGCTTCATCCTATTTCTGGTTTTGGTGTGGATTCCAATATTCAGTTTTATTGCAGTGCTATAGCTTTTTTAATTTTGAAGAAAGTGTTTTGATAGGACAGAAAATAAACCAAGCTGATGTTCAAAGTAATGCTAGAATCTACAGATACTAGTTAGGTGACTATATATTAAAATTCATAGTGAAATGACATGAGGTACTGGAAGTAGAAGAAAGCATAGTGGGCCCGTTGATTGACCTAAGGAACTCACTTAATCTTGGCCTCTTGGCATCCAAGGAAAAATGAAAATTTGATTCATAAAAGTCCTCTTTCAAAATGAATTAATTTGAATAGTAATCAGGACATCCACAGAGGAGGCTACTCAGAAATGGATACCAGAGTGTGAATTTTTGCTATCTTGTAATCCATGTTAACATCCAACAATAGGCAAGTCTTAGTAAGTAGGATTTAACAGCCTATCAAAGTTTAGGACTTAAAAATCTGTGAAGTACAGGTTCCTAGTGACTAGTACTGCATACCTGTAACAAAGTGTTTGTTGGTGGAGTCTCTGTTGTAAGAATAAGTGTAGAAATGCATCCCAAAGAATCTCTGAATAATCTCATTAGTGATGTCTTCATTAGTGTGCCTTTTATCTCTCTGCTTTTCTCCATATGACTACTAAAATGATGTTGAAGAGTTCTTCCAAGATAACTTCTATAGTTAATGTAAGCATTTTGATACATTCAGATAACTTTTTAATCAAACTTGAAAGTGTTCATATTTCATATCAGCATATTAACTTCCCAGTAGTTCCATGGAACTACAATGTACTTTTTTTTTTTTTTTTTACTATTCTTCAATAAAAAGTAAAATGTAAGGAAGAAATTTAATGAGGATCCAGTAAAACTCTAAATGCAGTTTAGGGTCTACTGCCTAAATGCATGCATCTTTATTTCTGTAGGATTTACTTCTCTTATTAAACTAATGCTGCAGTTTTATCATTTAAACAGAGTTGTGACATGGGTGGTCAAAACCAGGGATAAGCAGAATGATGCGTGACCATCAGATATTAGCCATTTATGAAAAATAGCGACACATATCTACAGTGGAAAAGGGGAGAAAAAGGCTATTAAAAAGTGGTCTTGGTTCAAAGACAAAACACAGGCAATTTAAAAGTGATCGGTGCAAGGGGGAGCCTGATTTAAAACACCATCCAGATAACCATGTCTTGGTTGTACATAAGATGAAAACTAAAGCAAGTAAGGTAGTGATTTTCCTGTAAAGCTTCACGAATACCAGTTTTTCACAAGCTTATGATATTGAAATGTTTTAATTGGAAACAATATCATCTTTATAGATATACTTTTATAAAAATTCTTATTGTGACTGCTTTATTAATTAACTGGGCCTATGGCATCTTTGGGGAACACTTCCTTACATTATAGTCTATTTAAGCGCAGATGGAGGAGGCCTTTACAAAAGGAAGAGTGAGTTATTGTTCCGATGTGATGATGTTGAAGCTAAATTTTGCTGAAAGCAGGATGAAATTCAGTTTTTCCCTCTGTATTTATTGCATCTTTCTTTCCAATATCCAGTTTGCTTTTTCAGCAATATGATTTTAGAAGTTTTGATAAGTAATGGCCACATTCACATAAAATTGCGAATTCAAAGGTTGATAGAAACTGCTCTCTCAGATTAATTCTGAATCTCAGGAAAATCCAACTGCTGTTAGATAATGCTTTGTATGCTGTGAGATATATCATCCTTTTGATGGGGAACAAACAATAGATCCCAGTAGTGCATGACTGCTAAAACATTACTGAGCTAGCAAAATTCCTACTTTAATATCCTGGGTTTGACTTCAGCATTTTCATTTGTTGAAACCTGTAGCTCAGGTAACCATTTCTGCTGTGTGATTCCTGCTGTGGCTGTACAGTTACACTGGATTTCCTGTCTAAAACTATACATTTTTAAGAAACAGAAAGACTTTCCCATAGTTGGTAGTTAACTAAAACAAAATATATACATATGTACTTGCTTTATGGACTAAGTGTTTTCTGATTGTGTGCTATACCTGTACAAGTTCATATGAAGAGGATAATGGGTTTTGGCACTGCTTTTGGCTGGGAAGCACAACTCATTAGCCTATACTTAAGCTGTGCTTCAGCAGAGTTCATTTTCCTTGAAAGAAGACAGTGTTCTTTCTGCTGTGGTGCTTTTGACAACATCTCTGGCCAGGAACTGTGTTTTCTGTCTCAGAGGCAGCAGTCCCCTAAGAAGGCATTTCGGGCTAGTATACACTTGGCTCAGTTAGCCGGCCACCTTGTGTAGCCATCCCCAGCCCCTCTTCCAAGCAGCAAAAGAGCATGGTTTACCTGGACTCTGACCACACCAGCAGGACCCAGTCCTATTTCTGCTTGTCACTGTGGAAGCTCTGGCCAAAAAAAAGCACCTGGGAAGCCTTTCCTGAAGCTCCTGGGCACTGGCAACTCAAAAGTAGGTCTTTTTTTAAACTTGGAGATAGGTTTAGGTAAATGAGCAAGCTTATAGTGTAAAGGTTAAAGCAAGGAGTCCTACCCAGGCAGTTTACTTGTATTTTAAGTTTTTTCTTGATGCTTGAGAATTGTCAGCCCAGTCAACTTCTTTTTCTGGTTAAGGAAGATCTGTTTCTCTCAATTCCTGAGTACTTCAGGGCATTAGCTGAGAACGGTTCCTTCCTCTTGTTATTTGGACTTAAATGGATTAGTTGATTAGTTTCCTTTGACCTTATTGTTTATGAAAGTGGCTTCTTTTTTTTTTTTTTTTTTTCCCTCTTTCTCTCTCTTTTTTCCTCCTTCTCCATTACTTCTGGGAGAAACGGATCCTACTGGCTCTTTGGATCTATCCACAAGTTTCTCAAATTCATGGTTCTGCTACGATTCTTTGCAGCCTTTTGCTATTTCAATGCCTCCTCTGCTTTAACTCTGTACTACCTATCACACAGGCAGTCTGAGGATGGTATTTAGAAAAGAAATATTAAATAGAAGTTCCACAACACTCTGTACCAAAAGTGTCTGTGTGGCTAAAACATTTTCATGTACCATGCATACATGTTAACAAGATGAGAGGACACTGTTGCTTTAAAATTAAATACTGGCTTGTAGCAGAGTAGAAAAATTCCCATGGTCATTACCTAGAAAATGCATTAATTGAGAATGAATGCATTGTGTGAAATAAATAACACAAAGGCATCTTGATAACACGTGTCTGGTGTTCGAGTATTGTGCTAGAAGGTTTTTGAAGAAACAGGGTGTACAACTTTTCATGGCTACATTTTGTACTTCAGGTAAGTCTCATGCAAAATTGGTGACACTAGACTAATAGCACTGTTTAGCCTGTAATACTCTGTACTTAATAATGACTCTGTACTTAACATTTTCAGAAGAAGGGTAAAAACAATTCACTCCACAGGAGGCCTCATGGCTTTTTGTGTTTCCTCTTTTCCAAAAATGAATATTCAGACTAAGACAAATCAGGGAGTATAATGAAACGAGATAAGTATCTAATGCCTATTACTTGCATTGAAAGATCACTCTATGTCATAAAATAGCAGCTGCAGTGTCTTCTTGAAGAAGTAATGGTGGTATAATATGACTCTGAAATTACAGCAGGTTGGTGCATCTGTATAATTCAAACACAGGCAAATTTAGAGCAAATACCTTCTGTAAAGTGAGACATATCTAGAGCTAATTCTTATAACATAGATCTTCTTCCAGTCAGCTTAGGTGGAAATTAAGGGCACAGCTGGGACTGATCTTCATTTTGTCAAGCGGGACTGCCAACATGTCCAGCTTCTGTTACTTCAGTGTCATGAGGAAAACCAAGAGCTGACATTATTTACTTATTATTACAATCTCAAGTCAGGCACTGTAATAATAATAAAAAGTGGAGAACAGAAACATAGCCCACTTTGACGCTGCTTGATAATCTAGATTCAAGTAAAATAAACTTGTAAAGTATATCAACTCCTGTTGAATAAATGACTAAGGCTCAAACATATATTCTGCATCTGCAGTGATAAAATGGCAGCACTCTTGGTTGCCTTTCCACTTGTGATTTGTCCCTACTGATGACAAACTTTTTTTAGCTGAGTGCATTGCTTATGGTGCAGGTCCCTGTCAGTGTGAATTTGATTCATTTTACCTTATTGCACCAAAGATTAAATCATGTCATTTCTATCTGTGGCTACATGTGGTTGATTTGTGGTATATGTCTAACTGGTGAATACATAACATAAGATTGATTACGATAGCATTTCTGAGAGCGTAATGATAACTTCTTATGGCTTTCAACTCTGTCATTGTGCTGGTGTCACGCTGTTCTGAAATGAAAGGCAGTTTGGGATCTCATGTTATACGTGTCACAGTATGCAGGAAAAAGGAGAGTAGCAATATTCAAAAGAACTGGGGGGAAATCACACTTATTCATTATATTTGTCTGTAACATAAAAACTGTCCACACATACAGATGTTACACAACACCCTATAGAAAAGAACATATTCAAGATAGCACAGTGAATGGAGCTCTATAATAGCTGAAAATGAGTAAACAGAAATCTGCATTTGAGTGTTCATGCAACGTTAGAGATATGTGGGGTTTTTTAAGTATCTGAATTTTGAAAGGTCAGTTTTCATGTTGAGTTTGATGAGACTACGTGAAGTGTGTTGGACTGCCTGTGACCATCTTTTCAGATACACAGTGGTTCCACTTTTTAAAAGGAGTTAGTGATTTGGGTGTCCATTTAAAGGCATCAGAACTAATAGGATTCTTCAAAACCTGTTAGCTATATGGCCTGCGTGCTTTTTATATTGACAAAATAGCCCTGTGATACTCTTAAAGGCTGTGTCAGCCAGCATTCAGAATCTAAGCAGACCAAAGAAATACAGAGTAGATAGAAAGAAAATTGAAAGATACCACAGAAATTCAGTGGGGGAATGTCTCTCTAATATTTTGGGTCTTTGATTCTTCCTCTTCAGAAGCAATAAAATATCTGGCATCCTTGACTTCTCCTTGGCTATGGTATTTATTTTTTGCATGTATTTCTTCTGAATAATCTGACCAAAACAGAAAAAAGGGTTATGTCAAGTGTGGAATTTTCCTGTGGTCTGAATCATGGGGGAAAAGAAGGCAGTGATCACTCCCCAGGAAGTGAGTCATTTGGTGTCCTTCATCTCAAAACCCAGTGGGCTAAAGATGAATGCTCTATACCAGAAGAAATCCTAAAAGCTTCTCTTTCTTTCTAGAGCTGATCAGTTGTAGAAAGGTCCATAAAGTGCGTCCCAGTGTAAATGGACACTAAATATCCAGGGATCTTACTGCAGTAAGTGAAGGTCTAATGACCACTAGATGCTTTCAAAGTTGTATTTCCTATTTCTCATCTTCACTTTTTTCTTTTTTTTTTTCTGCCCATACACTGTCTTTTTTTAGAGGACATGCAGATTTTAGCTTGTGGCCACAGCATGTTTTATTGAAGCCACTGGGTATATGTCGAGGTTTGAGCCCAGAGGGAAACACAGCCATTCACTCACCCCTTCCCCTCACCACTAGGAAGGAGAAAAATGACTCAAAAGGCTCAGGAATGGAAATAAGGATAGGGAGGGGTTGCTAACCCATTAATGGTCACAGGCAAAAGACAGGCTTGTTAGGGGAAGAAAAAGGATGTCACTTTAATTCAAAACACTAAAGATGATGACAATTAACAGACAGAATAGGACAGTGAGAAGCATTACCATATCTTAAAAACACCTCCCCGCACCCTTTGATGATCTTAAAGGTCTTTTCCAACCTAAATGATTCTATGAAATATAGGTGCTGTGGTTGATTAACTATGGTTTTAACTGTGTACTTTTCAATCAGTTGGAATAGGCAGAGAGCACAACAGAGCTGCAAACACAGCAAGAAATAAATTTCTTGCCTTTCTCCCAGGGTTATGCGGTAGAAAGAACATTTTAAAGAGCATTGGCTGTGCTAACAGTGTTCGAATAGTGACTAAGGAATCTGACTCTTGCCTTGAGGTTTTGTGCTCAGAGAGGTCTTGTCATATGTCCCCTGTAAGCAGCCAGTACTGCATCAACAGAATACACAACTACTGAATCTCTCTTTCTGACCAGCTCATGGCTCCAAATAATAGCAAACCACATAGGGTAACAAGATGCTGATTGTCAAAGATCATTCAAATATAATGATCATGTTTTTACTCTGTTAACTGCGCCTTCCTATTTGTATAACAGTGTTTGCAAGTACCACTTAAAAGCTGCATAAGTTAATTAAGCTGTTCAAATAATGTGTACAATACTTCAAATTAAAAGCACATTTGATTTGTCTCTAACTGCTGTACAAATGCATCAGGGACTGGATTGTCACATCCCTTGAAGGTATAGTAGTCAGAAAACCACACTGACCATTAATTGAATGCTAATGGCAGGTACTGCTATCTGGAATTAATTGCTGGTTGGTATATAAATATATATATTTAATCTTGCACCTCAAAAATAAAAACACTGCAGTTTGATGTGTTCTGATATGGTTTCTAAGGCACCTTTCCTAGCTGTTTCCTTAAGTTCCACAAAAAGTGTTTACTGGAAGTCACTTCTTGCTATTGGTGGTGTTTTCCAGTGAGGCATGTTTAAGAATAGCACATAGCAGTTTGTTTCCAATTAAAATTTTAAGTTGTAAAAAGGTACTGAAGAATTTGAAGTGTGTTTAGTAGGGATAAGAGAAGTAGTTCAGGCAAAATAAGAATCAATTAAAGTGTAGGTAGAGTTTATTCGATTGTAGGGTTTTAGTTTAGGGGTTTTTTTATTCTCACACTCCTCTGTAATTCCTAATTTTGGACAGAACAGATGGACTGAAATTCTTTGTCTTCCCTTGTTTCCCTTCTGGGACAAGATACATTCACAGGGACAGATTAACTGGTATAATTGAAGTGCAGAACAAGCCTGCTGCATTTCTGACCAACTGAAATCTGGAATAGAACAAGAAAGTAAGCTTTTACATGACTTTTTAGTCAAAGGAAAAAAAAATACCCCATTAAATAAATAAATAAATAAAAATAGCCAAGGTAAGTATAAGGATCAAGTCATTAATCAAAAGGAAATTATACAGATGTGTTGATTATGTTGGATAAAACAAAGAGGAGTTGCTGTCTGAGGCAGCTTAGAAATATGTTGGTGATGTGCCTGTATCCCAGATCAGATGGAAATGATGTGGAAAGTCTGGGTTTGCCTGAGCTCTTGACTATGCGAGTGCAGGGCTGTCCTTGCTGATCCAGGAATCTTATTGCGCAGCTTCTGCACCTACACAGTGAATCAAATGCAGGTTTAGGCAAGCACAGTAACTACTGCGTACAGGGACAGATTAACTTCATTGTTCAAGTGAAGTAATGACTGTACTATGCATGCTCAGCTCTAGTTAAAAATTAAATGAAGCAAAATCAGTTCATCCATGAAGATGAAGAGAATCCTGGCAGGTTAAGTTGTAGAGCTGATGTCTCGGGAGAAGATGCCAAAGAAGTGCAATGTACCACAAGCTAGGGCTGCAGCCCTTAAGTAGTCCTGGTGGGGACATCCAGCCCCACTAGAGATCTCTGACTCAGTGGCTTGGCCATACCACTTCTTGAGCAGCCACATCCCATGACAGTTGGGATTAATTTGTGGCTTGTGACAGCAAAGACTAAGACAACCTCAAAATGCTTTTACCAAAGATGCCCAGTTTTTGTGAGAATCCTCTTTGTGACAATAAGCTTACGCAAAAGTACGAGGGTTTAGCTTTTATAATTCTCTTTCCTTGTGCAAGCACCTGGAAGTGAGCGCCATTAGAGGGCTTCTGGACAAACCAAGCTGGGCTGAGGAACTCTCTACTGAGCTGAATATAGCTGGAGACCAGGAAAGGACTCAAAGTGTTAGATGAGTTGGCACTGCTGCTGGTTTTGCCTGGCTGTCTGCTCACAGCTGGTATTGGAGATGGCAGACTGGTCTTGATGCACCCTTGCCTGAACCAGTACGATAGCTCTTTGCTCATCGTGTGTCACATAATACTCTACAAAGATGAAGGAAACCCACAACCCTGAAAGACAGACTTCTCTTCCATAGATACGTACTTACTAGAATTTAGACCCAGTAGATGGAAGAAGGGAATAATAACTCTACTATATAAGAAAATTATTTAATAATCCCTTTAATGTCTGTACTTAAATGCTAGCCATCTGCCTTGGTAACTACAGGGAAGAGAGGCTACACTTTTTCCTTAACAACTTGTTTTCAATCAAGCATACTAAATTTTTGCAAGATCATTATGAGATGAACAGAAAATAGTTGATTACCTCAGGAGCTGTCAGTGTCTGATTTTTTTTTTTTTTCTAAGCTGACATAAATAATGTCTGGGGCAGCAAATATACATACGGCTTTTTATGTTTTAACATTATTCATGGAATGAAACTTAGCTTGAAATTGAAACAATAAGAGGAGTTAGAATTCTGGAAAAGCACCGCTTCAATTTGCAGTATAGAAACAACTGAAACTGCCAACTGGAATGAAGTTTACCAGCATACAGAAGGCAGAGAGCATGTGTAGTGTGATGCAAAGTACAGTGAAACTTGCTTATAAATCACACTGCCTTTTAAAATTCAAGTCCGTATCTCTGGAAAAGCAGTATGCTTCTGAAGTATTACCCCATGCCTGAAATTACTGTACCTGAGAAATATTGTTGTATGTTTGCAGAAGAAGCTGTGAGAAAGGTGAACCAAGCAAATTGCCTAAGAACAAACAGCTCATGCTGTAGATCTGGGGTGGATGTTGCAGTTGCTTTTTCACCTTACTTGTGTCCCATCTAGGCAAGAATTCTAAAATTTCCAAGTTCTCTAAATATCTCAGTAATATTACTAAATCTCAAATGGCTTTATGAAAGGTCACTGCATCCACGCTTGCTTTACAGGTGGTTATACTTACACTTGGTAACTCCTCAGAGCAGGAACAACAAGAATACATCCCACATTTTCTATCCTGTGCTCTGAAAGTGCCTTCAAAATGTAGTAGTGTTACCTACCTAGCAATTGTCCCCAGCAACCTCTTGAGATCTGAGCTATTAACTACCAGTGAATGAGTATATGTGCTGTGGCCTTTAACCTCATCTTTGGGTTCTCATTTCTGATGTTTCTTTCAATAACTTCACTGTTGGTTTTTTTTTAAACTGCCACTGAGATTATTTTTTTTTTTTCCAGAGCTATGTCTCACACTTTTGGGCTGTATCCCTGGGATAGAAATACCTACCTTTTCTTTCATATCTCATGTGCAATTTGTTGACCCTGACAATTCCTTTCATTCTGAAAAATATTGTTTTAGAGAAATCCGTTTCAAAACCTAGCAGCAACTCAGACTATTTTTGTCTGTAGCCGTTCCAAAGAAATATCAGTTGCCAACTTGTCTTGAATGCTGCAACAGTAATCAGCACCTGGAGGTAATGGCTTCTGACACACTTTTGTACAAAATGTTGCTGAAAACCCATGATCTGGCTCGTCTTTTTAGGCAAACAAAGGAAAATGCTGGGGGAGAAAGATGAAAGTGTTTATTTCCTCCCCCTTGGAATAAGGGCTGTGAAAAGGGATGAGGAGATGTCAACATGGGATCCTGAACTTGCTGTGGATGAGCAAAGGGACACTGTTGTTGCGTGTCTCCAAAGGAGCTGTCACCTTAAGTTATGATGCTGTGCTATGGCAGACTGCCACCCCCCACATGGGTATACTTTGAAGTGAATAGACTAGAAGTGGTTCAACTTCCCAGGCACACCAGCTTGGATAATGTCAAGGAGGCAAATAAAGAAAAGAAGTTTGATTGTCAACATTAAGAGAATAAATAAAAAATTAGCTAAACCTTTCCCATCTGCTGTGCCAGTAACTTGAAAACTGACCTAGTGGCTTTTAACCCTTTTTTTTTTTTTTTTTTTTTTGTGTGTGTGTCAGGCTTTTAAGAGTGAAAAAGTTTTAAAATGTGTCCTTTAAAATTCAACTTGTGTAGGTGGAGATGCAGTCAACTTTTCTCCCTTCTTGCCAGAAGGCATCTGAGGGAGATGGAGCACATGTACCAAAATGATACCTACAGTAACCTGGGGAGTGCATGGGTGTCCCTGAGGAGAAGATGTGATTACTAACCCTGCACAGCATGGAGTTATGGCGCTATGGATCATGTGGAGCTTTGGAAGTAATGCTCTCTCTTCTTCATTTTAATGGACAAAGTTTTTCCCCAAGAGTCTTACAGCTTGGAGTTGAAGGTACTTTGTCTGTGTACAGCAATGTCTGGCACAAGGAGGTCCCTGAGTTTTGTTTTTTGTTCAGCATCATTCCAGACATAACTTCTAACTAAATAAAGCAGTAGTGAATACACTGTAATGATGATGACTAGTTTGTCTGATCTGAACACGGCAACCTCTTCCTTTGAATGTGTCTAGAAGGAAAAAGGCCTTTGCTCTTTTTTTATTTAATTTATGGGCGGGTCCTCCTGAGCAACTGCAAAGCTGTGCCTGGGCAGTGAGACTACTAGAAGGACAAAGGATTTCTGCTTGCTTGCTTGTTCTACTTGCAAGGTGCAATATGATGACTCCCACCTTGTAAACCTACAAGTCTTCAGCTTACCATGATGGCTGCTTGAGCACAAGTGCTGCAAGCACAAATGGTTCATTCTGGGAGCGAAGATTGTCCACTAGCACAGAAATCAGTTGGGAGCATCAAGTAATTTTTGACAGTGCTGGGTGACATTTGACTGTATACACTGGATTTTCACCTGTTTTTAAGAGCTCACGATTTTCAAATGAACTTGTAAGTCAAAGTTTTTCTACACTGAAAACTTTTGTGAGGGATTAGTTAAACCAGGTTTCAAGGGGAGTGTGCACAAGAAAATCTATGTAGCCACAAAAATAAGCTGTTAAAATAACTGAACCTATTTAGGAGTGTGCTTAGTAACAACAGTTCATTATGTTGTATACTCTGCAATTGATTTTGCAAAGACAAACCAATGCATTCCTCCTGCTTGGACAAATCTCAGGATTGACCATACGTAAAATTCAGCTGCTGAAGGGGTGTACTTGGATCTCACACTGCAAGAGGGGGAGCACTTTTTCAGTAGTATTCAGAACTTCTTTTGTGGTACTCTGCTATATATGGGATGGAAAAGGCCATCTCTGGGGCGACAGCATTTGTTTTATAGTGGAAATATGAGATTAGTTGATCTTTCCTTTCCTAGACTCTGTATCTTTTCTGTTTGTACTTACAGTGCAGCTGTGAGTCTTTTTTGCATCTTCACAGCCTTCTATTTGATTCTTCAGTATGTTTACTTTTCTTTTTTAAGCTGCAACCTGGTCCTTACTGCTACTCCCATAGTCTGAAATGCTTTTTAAAATGCAGTTTGTTACTGTTAATAAAATCTCAAGCACTCTTTTATATCTAATGTTCCTGTTCAGGTATCAGATGTCCATGGATGTGTAAAATAATGTATTTACAATTTAGTATAGTTAATAAGTCTTAGGGAATGGGTGGGATATACCATATGCAGCAAGAATATGCTTTGTCTTATCTGGTTATGTAGAAATGCATTAATATCAGGGGAAAAGCACAGAGCTTCATGAGTTTCAATTCAATCTCATTTGTGTGTCATTATAAGGTACAGGTCTATTTAATTTTCTTTTACCCTCAGCTTTTTTTTTTTTTTTAGGTTAAAGAACCAACCATGTTCTTCCTGCCCTAGCCAAATCTCTACCAAGTCAAGCAAAACCCTTCTTTTTATCCTTCTTTGATACTATAATGCTTTATACAGGACCAATGTAAAATCCTTTCTTCTACCCTTGCCACCTGACATGTTAGAAATAGGATTTATCTACGAATGTTTATTCTTTTCTGTCCTCTATTCTAACAGTGTAAATATTTGACTTCACAGTTATGAAGTTAGGATAAACTTCACAGTAAAAACTCGGCTTAATTAAAAACATCAAAATACATGTCAACTTTGTGTATGTACAAGGGGATGTATTAGAATTAGCTATGTACAAACGTTGAGGCACATGTTTCAGTGTCTCTTTATTACTTTTAGCAGAATGTCTTTCAAAGGTGGATTTTGCAGCAGGTACAATAGCACTTATGTAAAATTAGATAACAAGAATGAAAGTTTCTATTCTATCAGGCACCTCTAAATACAGAAAGTTAGGACTTATCCTAAAACTTCCTTTAAATATATTTTCTAAAAATACACTGTCACATGTGGTGTAAGATACACCAGTATGTCATAAATGCATCTGAATTTTAAATACCCTCTTGTTTTTATGCCTGCAATCATCTCGAAGCACAAAAAAAAATCTAGAGGTCAACTAAATAAAGTAGTGATACAATCAGTTGTCTTGGCATATAAATTTTTCATTTGCAGTAGTAATTGCTTAAAGATGTAAAAGAAGAGATCATCTTGAAAACTTGCTGGAAGTAGAAAACAAATGTATGGAGAAAAGTATGTGGATCGCTTTGATCCATGACAGTTCTGTTTTTGATATTATGGCTAAACTTTATAGTTGCCCTAGAAAATTATTTCTTTTTAATGTAATACCATCTAGGATAATTAGTTGAGGGGGGTGAAGGTTACACCGCAGGATGTGACATTCATTGGTACCAGAGTTTAGGTAAATAGAAAGCTGGATGGCAAACAGCAGCACTTTAGGTTTTATACAATGCAATGCCAGGTGCAGCTTGATTTCATAAAACAATAACCCCTGGCTGATGGAGTGTAATATGGCACATCTTCAAGAATAAATGAGACAAAATATTCCAATTACAGACTAATCTTACTTCTTTCTATCCTGAGCCAAGTATTTGCCTCAATTGTTCAGCAACAAATTACCCCAGCAGCAGCGAACTACCACAGAGGATAACAAAGCGGTGCCTGCTCAGAGAGATTAACTGTTGATCGGATTCTCATATTGAGAGTTCTTGAAGGAAAAAAAGCAAACTAATTCACAGCAGATGAGACACTGATGTCTTGTTCTTTGTCTTCAGAGGAGCCTTCTGTGCTGTGTTCACCAGGATTTTTTTTGGAAGCTGCTTTTTGAAGATTTGTGTGTGCCTTCTGCACAACACATGGTGCAATAAACAAAATCAAACCTACAGAAACAGTTTTATGGGGGGTGGGAAGATCTTAGAAGTGTTGAGCAGTGACAATTAATGCATGTATTCAGCACCTCTGAGAGATTTAATTAATGATTTGCCATTAACTCTTTCATGTATACATGTGAGAAGAATGTATTCCTTTTTCTATTCTTGAGGATTGTGGTTTTAAGACTGAGGCTGATTTCCCCCTGCATGCTGCAGAGGTGAATTTATAAAGAGGCAAACCAGAGATGTAGAGAGACAAATACTGGCGATACTACTTTCAGCCATACTGTGAAAATAAATCTATTATTGTGTTGCAGAAGTTTTAGCGAATGATGTTAATGTACGTACTGCACTTGGACTTACTCCTTTTTACTCTGAACTTCGGTATTCCCCCTCCCCACCCACTATAAATATTTTTTTGTAGCTACTCTAATGATAGCCTTTCTGTGTTTTCTTCATTCAGAGCTGTGGGTCCCTCACAGTCATCCGTGGCCTGCACTGGGGGTTGGATGGGTATGCAATTCCTCATTTGCTTACAGCTGATGAAATGAATGTTGTTGTTCCACACAGACCCATTACAGTTTGAAATGCTTCAGTGTCAGGTACTATTGCAGCAAGGATCAGTTAGTTTGTAAATATTTTCTACAACTTAAAAATGTATCATTACTGTTATATGTTGAGAAAACAATACCAAAAGTTTCCAACCCAATCAGAATTTATTATAATTTCAGCAAGCAAAGTTAGTGAGCAAAAATCAGCGCTGGGCAGCCGGGGAGTCTCCGCTCCACCAACGGCGGCCCCCCCTTCCCTTTTTACAGTCCCTTTTTATATACAGTCTTCTTCCCAGTTGACGTAGTTTCTTTCGGTGTACTCTGCGCATGTTCGTTTTGCTGCTAGTGGGTCGCAGGGATGGAGGTTCTCAATCTTCCTTGTTCGATCCTCTCAATGTCTGGGTGGAGACTTGACCTGTGGGGGCTGATTAAGCAGGCCAAACGGTATCTGGGTCTCACCCACCAAGAGGCCCCCAGCATATCCTACCTAGCAAACCAGCACTTTATCCTGCTGACATTTTAGTGAACAAACCCACCCAATCTATCACAATTACCATGTTGGAAACAGCCACTTGACACAATGCATATATTTTAGACCATGAAGATCAGCTGCACTTTTAAATGTGTAAAACCACTGCACTGGAATATCTATACGCAGATAGCAGAACAAATATGGCCAAAATTTTCAGTGACTGGTTAGCAGTCATTATTTGGAGAAATTCAGGGTTTAACCTAGCATGGTATCTTAGTATAACACTTCACCTGTGTCTTTTCTATTATTAAACATCCAGATCTAGGTTAACCAAGCTGCTTAGCAAGCACAGGCTGTTAAAGAGAGTTCCTGACATCAGCTATTTCCTTGCTCTTTTGGAAATATTCTCTTGAGGGAGACCAAGCAGTACTTAAAACAAAAGCCAGCAACCTTATATGGTCCTGAGTTATTCCTGGGACAGCCCAGACAATGACTGCTGATGATTCTCTGCTTGCCCCTCAGTTTAAAAACACAGGTTCTGCTGACCTTGTTTCAGACTGCGTTGGACAGCATGTTCTAAATCACTTTGGGTAACAGTCACTGAAAGTCTCAGGTGGCTGGAAAGCCACAAACGTTATGGAACAATGTGGAAAAAAAACCTGAAGAAAGTGATTTTCAGATTATTAAAAGAAGCTCAGAGTTACAGGACTTTGATGAAATGTGGCAGTTCAGTGCGCTTAGGTTGTGGTTGTTAAATAATGGAATGTAACAAGCAAGAGGGTTTAGTGAGGGTAACTTCTGTTTGTTTAGGAGGGTGGGATTATTTGGTTTCAGCTGCTTAGGTCATGGCTAGCTCTTGTGAGCAGAGATGAGAAAGCACAAGTAAGATGCAAATCCAAAGGGCTGATGAAAATCAAACCTTTGGAGAACCAGCATTTGATCAAGTGCTGGACTGCCTCAGGAGGGTAGCACAGGTGAATGAGTTGCCTTCAGCTTGAAATACTGAAAAATTCTTAGCTACTTCAAAACAGCAAACCAAAGAATGACTTTGCTGCTATTTTCCCCGCGCATTTTGAATAATCGAGTGCACTCGTGTTGCCATTTTGGCTCCAGCAGAGATGTGCACCACGCATAGTAGGTCCGTTGCCTCATGTGCAGATTGTCTGTAATGCTATAAACTAGATTATCAAGGTGTTTGCCAATGCTTTGGATTCTCAAAAGGCCTGTCTATCCTTGAGACATCTGCAATCAGCCAACTGCTAGAGACTTGGCCAGCCAATGCAGTTTGGCAAATAGGAAGGCGGTCTCGTTATAGATGGTCTGATTTAACATACCTGCTCAGAAAAGTGGATGACTGTTCATTTAGCTAGTAAGATATTAAGGCTACTATTTCAACAGGTTATGATTTGCATTTGAATTATGGCATGGTAAATTTTTTTTTTTTTTTCTGGGAGCAATTTAAAGTGAAATTGCATGGTTTTGTAAGTTGTTTCAAAATTCCATGTACTCACTTTACAAACTGTTCTAACAATCCACGTTCATGTAAATGCACATCTCTTACATTAACAATGTCTAAAAGGCTCCTGCTTGCTTTCTGCTGTCACTTAAATAAAAATGGGGGCGGGGGGAGATAACTTTTTTTCCATGCTTCCTGACAGAAAATTGTTTCAAATTTGAGCTTTTCCCCCAATCACACAGAGTACAGGTGCTCCTTTGCAGAGCACCTGTAGCTGGTAATTCTCTTGAGAGGGTAATGTTATTATGGCTTCAAGTAAGTCTTTGTGCATTGTACTGGAAAACAGTCCTGAATCCTGGAATACTGACAAGATATGGCCAGAGCTGTATATGGGCAGATCCAGCACTCAGAAACCTGGTTAATATAGCATTCTGTGTCACCATGTGGGCCATGAAGGACTGACTCTGGCTTCATGGCCTTTTCTGTATTCAGGCTGTGTTCACATAGTGGAGATTTAGCATGGATCTTCAAGCCTTTGGCCAGGTGCCACAACTGTGAGATCCAGTCTCTAAATCCAAGAGATTGCCCCGACCAGAGCTAGAAATGCTCTGAGGTGCTTCTCTTTCTTCCTGGCAAGGCTTCAAAACTCACTTCTCCAGCCTGCTGTAATTCCATAGGAAAATGGGACACGCCAGGCATACAACTCATTACTTTTGTACCTTATTGGGCTACACAGATTTTATGTATAATGTGTTTTTTTAAGGCACATATTTCCTCAATCATAAAGCTGTATTAACACAACACAGGTATATTGGATTATAGCATGTAAAAAGAATGTGGCAATCCTGAAATTCCTATTGTAGGCCTTAAAAATGTGTTACTTATATATTTACAGTAAAGAAGCAGCCTTTCTGCTAATGCCCTGAAATGTGTGCCAGGTCTTCAGGGCATGCTACATGATATGGCCCTAAGAAGAAATGTCCTATTTCAAAAATGAAGAAGTTAAGACAATGAATTACAGAATTAGATGGTGAGGAAATAACGAAGGAGACATAAGAACTAATTGAGGAGAGAGATGTCACAAAAGTATTTCTAAACTTCTACACTAGATCAATAGAAGTGGTGCCAAACTAATTTGCACATGCACAATAAATGTATTCACCATCTTCTTTCCTTATGTAATATCTCTAAATAATTAAAACGTGCTCTTTATGTAACCAAAAGAACATACAGCCATAAGCAAAGTTTAAGGGTAAGGAAAGGTTTAGAAAAAAAGGTTTTCTACCCCTTTAGCTGTACAAATGATAGCCCAAGGATTGTTTTGCTTATTCCATAATTATTTGGGCCAAATTTGAGTGACATGTGTATTGGAAAGTTCCTAATGAAATTCATGAGAGTTCCTTTGCTTCTTCCAAGCTTAACTTGGGCTATGGTCATTATTAGTTTTGGAGAAAACTGTGTCTTCAGTATGCTGGATTTGCTGCACCCACCATGTACATTAGAAATTCTCCCTTCAGAGGCAGAAATCAGATCTTTGTTCTGATGTTTCTGAATGTTTTTAAACCTATCTTCTTTTTTTTTTTTTTTTTTTTAATGAATTGGGGGGCAGATAATCAATTCTGCCCAGGTTACATCTAAAAATGAGTAAGGTAGCCTCACTGCAGCAAACTAGCTTAATTGAGATGCAGGTGTGTACAACCACATTGTTCAGGCAGTTGAGTGCAGTTGATAAGCTACCAGGCTTCAGTTCTCTGTGGGCTATTGTAAAGAAAATAGGCAGTATCCATGGTATGTTTTTATTTGTTTTTTCTTTTAAACTTTGTTTTACGTTTATATAGTGTGTAGTGTTTCTATAGTCGTGTAGTGATGATTCTGCGCTATGGTCTTTGTGCTGGAAATCATTAGAAGATATTAAGGGCTTTTTTTTTAGATTAAATCTTGTTTTTTCTGTGCTAGAAACAGTTGAACAGTTGGAAGTAGCTAACTTATTTGTACTTCCAGTAGCCAAGCAGAGGCACTATAGAGCTCATATGCAAGACAGTTTTCAGAGGACTAGCAAAGTATCACTGTGGGAAACAGAATATGACTTCTTATTATTTGCTGTAATTAAGAATAATTTGGAAAACTAATCAAAACCTTTTATTTTTGTTAACACTTTTTTCTCTGTGTTTCAATTTTGTTTTTTGAAGTTCTTCATTAGTAATGTTAAAAGTGAAACGACGTTCTTAAGACATTTTCCAGTTGCAGAAACCCTCTTCTGTTTGCAGCTATGCGATGTGATATTTCAAAGTGCTTTTTTCCCTTCAGTGCCAAATACCTCTTAATTTCATTTGGCACACAGTAAATATTTATTTTTGTTCTCCTCGAGATAAAGGATTTGCATGCAAGGTTTTTGAGCTGTTTTGAAACAATATTTGTCTTGATAATTGGATGCATTTATCCTGTTTTGTTGCTGCTTTTTTTTTTTTTTTTAAATGGGTTGCTGTTATTCTTCAGTGGGCTCTGTCCTTTAAAGACATGTTTACTGGACCTAGATACTTAGTCTAAAATATACTACATATTATATGTTTGCCACACAAGCTGTGTGGAAGGAAAACTACAAAATTATTCCATCTACTCCATTAAATTCTTGCCAAAATGGGGTGTGTGTTGGGGGTTATTTGTTCCTTTTTTTAAAGCTATTTCAACACCTGGTATTTACTTAGGAAGCCATCAAGGACTCATGTTGTTCTCAAATTGCTGCTCTTCTCTAATCTTCTTTCTGTTGCTCTTCGGATGAATGTGATAGACTGCTTTGCATGCCTAGGAAGCTTTATTTCTCGCTAGGTAGAATCACGTGTTGACATCTCTCAGGGAGTCCCATATGCCAAGACACCTGATCCAGTTTTTAATGCTTACTGGATATGTGTCAGACCTGGAAGAACCTCTTTCAAACTTTCTCTCTTGTCTCTCCTGTTTGCTATTTTTAAGAGCTATCTTAGTAGCATGCAGAGAGGAATAGACTATAGGAGTGTAGGTTCTTACATATTTCTTTCAAGTAATAAATAAATAATGCATTCCAGGCTGTGTTACTAGCAGATGTTCATTGTTCTAGCATTATGGTTCTAGAGATAGTTAGTAGTTCGTTTCAAAGTAGTTTGATAATATTTCAGTTACTGGGGAACAAAGAAGAAGACACTGACAACTGTTGCAGGTTTCAGTTCCTGGAAGTCAACTTCAAATAGTTAAGTTTCGCATGGTAGGAAGCGACAGGGGAGTTAAAATTCTGAAATCATGGAGTAACTTTCATATAACAAGTAGACTTCAGCCTCTATTGTCACTCTAGAAGATGAGTTCTAGTCATTAATAAGCAGGATGTCTCTCTATTATGACATAAATTAATTTGTTTAGCTCCTCTTTGACGAGCTGAAGATCGTTGTTGTCTGACTTTTCTTCAGTGTCAGTATCCTCTGACTGAAAGAGTGTGATTTGTATTTCCTACTAATAAAAGAGAAAAGGCACTGACTGATGACCAGGATTTCAGTCTTTCAGTTGTGTTTTATGAAGATATTGCATTAATTGGAAAGAAACCTAGGTGGACTCTGAGTCAAACCCTTCTCTGAACAAGGTAGTGAACAATTATTGCACTGATTTAGAAGAGGACAGCCATTTCATTTCTTATTCTAGTAGTGCCTACGGGCCTAGGGTGAGACCAGGGTCCCTTTGGCAGTGCTACACAAAGAGTAGGTGGCTACTATGGCCCTGAAGAGCTTCTACCTCCAATGAATTTCCATCTGATGTTTTGAAGTGTGGTAAATGTCTTAAAAACTTTGATAAGTTTTGACAGTAATGCTGATTTTAATTTAATTTTCATTTCACTGGCTTTGAAAGAAATTTTTTTTTTCCTGTCTAAATTCTAAGGCTTTACTGAGCTTTAGCACCGAGTGCTCTTAATTCTAGTAGATTTGTTTTCCAGGGTTGTGAAATAACAGCATGACCACACGTGATGTAGTGGATGTATATCTATCCATGTGCACAAACACTTCCAGAGTTGTTACAGAATACTTTGCCAGCAGATATCAGTCACTACTTGTACATATAAAATAAAGGGATAACAAATACTTAAAGGCATTCTAATACGTCCTTCTGTCTGCCACATCACAGAGTGATCATTGCAAATAGGATTATGCAGCAATATAACAAATGTCTTTTGGTTTCTATCCTCCAGCTGTAATCAAATAGGAAAAAAGTGGGAAAAACATTCTTTCATACATGTTTTTTTCCCCATATTCTTTTCTATGATTGCTGTTTCACTTTTTAATGCATTTTTTCTTAAGCAAAGGATGAAAAATATGTGTGCTTTCTCGAAATGATGTTTAATATGATGGAAATCAGCATTCTCTTATGTCAGTGTTTCCTGCAGTTCTGCAGTTATGCATTCGGAAGGTAAACTTAGATCTATGAGATAACTCTTGTTTTGACAGCATCTAAACTTATCCATGTGTTTTATGTTGAACCATTTGTTGTGATATCTGAGGTAAGTATTAAAAAAGTAAATTCCAGATTTATGCTGAGTCTCAAATCTCTTTGGGAATCTTCCGCACTTGGTGTAGTTTGCTTTGTCATTATTGTTAGAGCAGAAGTTTAGACGCATTAATTTGGGTAGAAAGACACAAAATAACAACCTGGGGTTTTTTCCCTTTTATTTATTCCTTTTGCAGTCATATTTTCTCACTGCCATAAATAAAGGTCTTGTTTGGGAAAGGTTTCCCAGGCCATTTATGTCAGGGAATGAAGCTTTCCTGCCAGCAGAAGAGGTTCTGTGTGAGACACTGGTTCAGTGCTGGAGCCAGTACCCAAGGGCTGGCTGTAATGGGTGAAAAACAATGTGGCTGCCCACTCTTTTGGTGTCAGACTGGATTCCACTTCACAGTGATTATAAGCTCAGCAAAACAGTGATGTCCAGAGAAGATAAGCTTACATCTCCAAAATGGCTGTTCTGAAGCCACAGAAGCGACGCACGGTGAAGAGGCTTGCATTGTTCAGTACGCAGCCTTGGAATGGAGAGCTTTATTTCCCAGGCTGTCAATTCAAGCGTTTTACACCAACACTAAATTTTAAATGAAAGTCTCCTTCCAGCAATGTATGGCAGACATGCACAGCTGTACAGCCTGGTGTTACTACAAATCCATCTGCAGTGCGTGCTGCAGACCAGTTGTTCATTTAGAGGCACGTGTGAAGGGTAGCCTTTGAGAGTGATCATGGCTTGGGATTTGGGAAAGGGAAGAGGAGGAACCTCCCTGCTGTCTTTCCTGAACCAAGGCTACACGTGGTGTTAGGCGAACCCCCCTGATGGGTGGGGGGAGGAGGAAGGGCTGAAAGCAAACTTCAATTTTTGTTGGATGTTTTAAGATTTGCTATCAGTTTCTTGTTTTCTGCCTTTTTTGAGTCAAGAAGATGGTACAAGAATTGAATACCTGCTCTCTTCCAGTGCTTTATCAGTTGCTGTGCCAAAGCATGAAAATTCCTGTGACAACGTTACCATTTTGCTAATGGTTCATGCCCTAGTGGATACCCTCCATTGCCCTAAAATATGCAATCATTTAATTGTCATTGCAATCCTATTATATTGCCATTATGGAACGTCTGGTGGGGAAAGCTATGAACATGTTATTAGTGCTGAAAGGGACAATTTACTGAATCTCGCTAAATGCCATCACTTCTCAAAAATGAATCAAAATTACTTTATTATGCATGTACTTTAATATTCTGCTCAGATAATGATTGGGAGACATTGATCATTTTCTGAGTTGAGATTCTTTGCACAATTTTTAGTTTGTTGCAACAACAGGAATGCTTGACTAGGTTTCTTCCTGCACCTCCAACCCCCCTCCCCTTTTTTTTTTTTTTTTTAAAAAAAAAAGGTAGCTCTCCTTGAACTGGAATTGTGAGTACAGATTTTGAATCCTTTTGTTTTCAGTAACCTGAGTAGTAAGTGTCATGTTTCTGTTCATAAATCCTATGCAAGTGAATCCCAGTCTCAGCTTCCTCCTAGTACTCTGTCACCAACTTTTTTTTTTTTTGGCTCCTCTTTCTTTGCTTTATTTCCTGTTAGCTGTTTTGTTAAACTCTTCAGAGCATAGAATACATCTCAGTGAGTATTTGAAATAACATTGTACTATGCTCTGTACAATTTTACTTGAGGTCTCCAATTACAACCAAAGTACAAATAATTAACTTCCCATGCGTGACTCTTGCAATTGATGAGGGTTGGTTGCGTTTGAAACACAATGCAGCACATTCTCACTGTGGGAGAATGTGCTTATCAAGTGAGCTTAAAATTATAGGCTATTTCCAGAGATGGTTTGCGTGATTGGTGAAGTTGAACTTCTTATTGATTCTAGAAATTACATTTCCTTCCATGGATAGCAAGTAAGGCTGAATGGATTATTCCTTCATCTTTGAAATTACCATGCAAAGAGCTCTGGAGAATCCATAAGAAAATGTCTTTGTGGAACACTATGGAGACAAACAGGGCAGTCTCCCATGTATTATAAATGCTGGAGAAAAAGCTATTTTTAACCATAGTGAAAGAAAGTATCACAGAAGTCCTTTATAGCTTGGTATCTTTGTGAGTGCACATAAACCAAACTAAAGAGTATTACATGCAAATTATGATTAATGATTTGAGCTTGGGGGACATTAAAAATTTTAAGGTGTGATAATTGAGAAATGTACCAGGATTAAGAATGCAGATGTATGCTTATGCTGCAAGTGTGTCTCCAAGCAAAGCAAGTATATTGTGACTTTTTCCTCTTTTCAATGCATGTGGTATGTTCAGCTATTTCATATAGATTCTGCAAATATCTTTTGTTTCCTTAATCCTAGATTTCTTCATGGTAATTTCAAATTTGTAGTTCTGGGCCAGCTGACACAACACAAATAGAATTATTACTATACAACTTAGTTTGGAAAAGGGGGTTTGAAAAGCAGTTTTGAATTGGCCTGTGGCAATTCTCTTGTACATAAACTCATTTTAACTGCATAAAACCTACTATACTGCATCTAGAAACTGCAGTGAATGTGCATTTAGATGTTATGAATAACTGCAGTTAAGTAGAAATGAAACTGAAATAAATCTGAATTTTATTTGCACTTTCCCTTCATTTTAATGCCACTCAAGCTGCTGCTACCTTTTTTCCTCAGAGTAACATAGCTGTTAAGGATAAAGAGTGTGTATGTGTTTATCTGTGAAATGCTGAAGTACTGTTGGCCTACATGTAACATGGTTTATAACCGCAAAGGCTATGCAATGAAATTTTGACTGCTGGACATTATTTTAAAGCTGTTTGTTCCTGTCATGGAAATGCACTGCAACTAATACAAGATACGGCAAAGGAATCTGAACAACCCCTGCAAAATTTAAGGTTTCTGTGAATGATAAGTGATACTTATGCCTTGGCAATCAAGATGCTGTTAAAAGATAATGGTGATGGGCATGCGCACAAGGACTTGTTTCTACAGATACTAATTGGTTTCTTGCGTTGTGCTTGTGGCCTGCCAGGACGCCTGGCTTCATGCTGTGACAATAAATGGTCTACACAATGAAACCATATGAATGACCATAATCCCTCTGGTCTGCGTCAACATTTGACTTGGAAGACCACAAGTAACTGTGGGGAAAAATTTCAAAAGCACTTGAAAGATTTAGTCAGCTTTGTCTCATTTCTGAACATGATTTACCTGCTTAGGAATCTCAGTCCACAGAAAGTTAATGTGTTGTGTCTGCCACTGTAGTCAACAGCTTCTGAAAATTTTACCATTGAAATTGTGGGTTGCTGAAGGTTTTCTTGATTTATCAGGCTGTAATGACTTTTACTGTTCTCCCTGCTGTTCTTGTTTTGTGTTGCCAACTCATTCATACCTAAACTTTTTGGACCATTTCTCTTCTGTCAACTTCTCAACTTTTGTCATATACCACCATGTACAATTACCATCAAAGTGTAATTGGAAATGCTAAAAAAGGCAGTATGAGCCTGTGCATTGCCTGCCTGGCTCCTGGCAGTGACTAATGAACAACCTCTCTGTCCTCAACACACTGACATGCTAAAAAAAGCTCAAATTCTGGAAGTTCTGAACATAAAACTCTTAGCAAGAAGCTATCATGCAACTGAGCAGTTTGATTGATCATGCTGCTCTTCCACAGTGTTAAAACCCATTCGAGGAAGCGTGACACAGCTCAGGTTGTCCTTCCGTTGTGCAGTGCTGGTCACGATGACCATGCCTTGCTCATCCCTGTCTGGGGCCTGCGATCACTCTGCAGAAGCTGCATGCTACTCCCCCAGGCTGGATGTCATCTGATCAGCCCTGGTGTTGTGCTCGCCTATGCAGGGATTGCCCATGCAGGGATTGCCTCTGCTCTAATAAAATCAGGCTGTGCTGCACAGCTCCTGAGAAAGCATATGATGTGTGGAAGGTGGGAACAGCTTGGGGTCTCTGTGTTGAGCAGTAAAACTCAATGCCTTTAGAAAATGTGTTAGAAGTCTTGGGACCCAAAAGAGGTGGTGGTTGTCCCTGCCATGGCGACTGGGTTAGCTTCACAGCGCTGCTGAGTGTGCTGAGTTCTTGCAGCAGTGAAATGGATTTGGTCTTGCTGGCTTTGCTTCAGCGTTCTGAGCTCTGGCAATAGACAGCAGTTTGTGCACTAGTTTCTGGGCAATCCTTCTGTGAGGTTTTAGTGAGCTCTGGGAACCCTCTGAGGAACCTGAGGGGGCCTGCTGCTGCCAGGTGAGGCTAAGCAGGGCAGCTCTGACACCCTCTCAGCTGTCCTTGATCAGAGGGTGCCTGCAGCCTTTGTTCTAGCTGCCCTCCCCGATTAGGCAGGGTCAAGCACCTTAGGCAGCTATTGCTGGGACACTGGCTGGGTATCAGTCTGCTTGTGGGAGGTGATGAGAGATGGCCTTTGTATCCTTTTTTATGAGCCTGGGAAAGGAGGAGGGGAGCAGATGAGGACTTAGTATGCCCTAATGCACTGGTACAGTATCAAAGCTGTAGGCCGCCTCCTCTCAAGAGCTCCTATGACTGCTGCTCAGATAAGTGGTCCTCATGGTAGCTGCTGCAAGCATAGGCATCAGGTACTGAAAAGAAAATTTTGCTTCATCAACATTTGACTTGACATAGCTGAAAAAATGTAAAATATTAAAGTTTTCTGTACCCTTACCCCTGCTATGAAAAGGAAGGCATAATTATATTTGCACCATATTTTATTCTCTGTTTTGGAAATACAAATATCAACATCATGATATGTCTGAGAAATGGTTTGAGTAGCCAAACACTTTGTTTACTGTTTAAAGGTTGAGATTAAAAGCAGAGTCAATAGTGAAGCAAAGCTCATTTAAATGCTGTCATATTTTGCCACCAAGATTTTTTTATTTTCTCTCACAATATTTCTTACTCATTTGTTAATGTTAGTGAGTCACACTAGTCTTTGTAGAAACTACACTAACATGAGTTAGCTTTCTCCCAGTAGTACAGTATGGTCCTGGCAGTTGCAGATCAACAAAGAAAGAGCAAGGTTTAAGAGTGTGTTAGAAAGCATAAGAAAATACCTGATAATTTCACTTGAGGAAGACTGGTGCCTTCAACCTTATATCCAAAGGGGTGGTGGAAGGGCAAGACTAACCCTGGAGAAAGGCTGGATGTTAGTGTTGCACGCATAACAGTTGCAACTTTATTATTATTGAGGCTACGTTTCTGTCATAGTATTCTCTTTCTTCTTTTAATGATTAAATCCAGAGTAATAATGATTCTTCGATTAGACTTCATATTTCAATTATAGTACTGGGAAATCATTGGCTGGACATACACGGTACGTAACTTCTCTGATCTCTTTTGAGTTTACAATGACACAAACAAGAAAGAAAACATTGAGCAGTCTGCCACATGGAGACCGACTAGATTCAGGAGTCATCCCACAGTGCAGTGCTCCTCCTCCTTTTCTTTCCTTAACTTTTTACTTGTTTTATCATGTCCACCCCCTTTTTTCCCTTCTTGAATGAGTTATCTAAATAACTGAGAATTAGTATAGCCTGGAAAATTTTTAATTCATGCCCTAATTAATGAACATAATATAATGTACACCTGTGGTGATAATACCTTTATTTGCATTGAAACTGTAGACATCAAAGCATTGTATCGGGCAAAACCATTTATATCTAATTTAATGGAATCACAATTAAAGTGTATTTTGTCAGAATAAAATCACATTGTAAGTGGAATTCTGCATGGTGAGCAGAAATCCCTCCATCCTAAATTGAAGATTAATAATATGGTAGGCTTTTATGTTCGGTGTGGTAACTGAAGCATTAGGTTGCAACACAAGTTTAACAGCAGTGAATATTTTATGAATTCACTCTTTTAACACTTGACAAGTGTCTTAAGAGGTAAATGCATTAACATTATTTTTGCTTTATAAATAAGGTTGAAACAGTGTTCTTACCTTAATGTGAACACTTTCAATAAAGAGAAGATGCTGCAGCTTTCAGAGCAATAATCCATTTCCTGTGTGGATAAACTGGGGCTGAAGGCAAAGTAGTTTGTCTCTATCTAGTATTGTAACTACATTACCTTTTGCCTTTTAAAACTGGAACCCTTCCTATTAGACTACAAGCAATCCTGAGGTTTCTTTCCTGCAGCTTCTTTTGTTTCTTTTCTAAACTCCTCTCCTGTTAATCCTATTTTATAATAATTAGTTAAAGGATTTTTGTTTGGTTTTGTTTCCTCATCTCTCCAAAGCGGGAAGTTTGTTCTTACTGAAAAAAAAAATACGTTGGGAGATTTACTGTATGAAGTCTGGATATGCTTACTTTGGCAAAATTCTCCATCATCTCATTGTTCTTTTTAAGAACCATGAAGAAAACTGGTCTTGTTCAATATTGCCTGTTCAAGCACTGTCTTGTAGGCATGACAACAAGTATATGTTGTTGAGGAGTTGAATGCAGCTGGTTTTGGAACTCATCCATCTCTTGAGACAGGAGTGGGGGAGCAAGGGAAAGGTAACAATAAATTTGTCGTAAGACAAATATAAGATGAACATTCCTGTAAGAAGGATAGCAGCCAATCAGAAAAAGAAAAAAAAAAAAGAGATAAATTCTCAGTATGTAGGGCTTGATTTTCATATTCTCTTGTTCATGTTCACGTTTCTCTTCTGTCAGGAAGGATGAAGGGACCAATAATGGTGTTTTTCCCACTCTCCAACCTTTTTTTCTTTTTTCCTCTATGGATTCTTAGATTTATTTTTATCTTGGAAAAGCTGCAGTTTACTGGTGCAGTAGGTTAGCTTTTATAGTTATAAAACTTAGGAGAGAGTGATATCTTTTCCATACAACTTCCAGAGTGCTTTCTAAAACCTTTATTGCTGTAATCTTTCAAATTCAGTAAGAATCCTTGACCTTTGCTTGCTCCATTATTTTAGAGATGTTGCATCATTTTGATTCCCCTGTACCACTGCATCATCAAGGCAAAATATCTTTCCTTATGGAAATGGTACAGCTACATCAGATAAACAAGTCTTTCACTCTTGCTACAGAGGAAGACAAAGAATCTGACTGTAGTCATGTAGAGAAGTAATTACGACTACATTGCAGAACAGGTACAATTTAAATGGACAGAAGATACCTAGAATGAAAATGAAGTATATTCCTCACGTATAGTGATTACCTATACAAAAAATTCTTACTCTATATTAAAAAAAAAAAAGTGAAACGCGTTTTTTTTGAAAACATGAGAATGAAACTATCCTTATTTTTCAAATTTTACAAACAGTATTTTCATTTTGTTCTAATTTGGGGCTTGAATTAACAATCCAGAATCTCTTGGTCTGGCTGCCAGAAACAGTGGATTCTTCCTAATTGCTTTACATCTGCAAATATTAATGTTGTGTCTTTGTAATATTTAGGTATTTTTGGTAGATATAATCCATAGATACATTTATATATATATATATGCATATATATATATGTGCATATTTGCTCACAGAACTTCTGTGGAATGGGAGAAACCTCTTATTCCTGAGTTATTAACCAGGATTAATGGAAGATATGAAGACATTCATGAATGGCAATGGCATATTCATAGTTCATTTCTGTAAACTCTAACCATCTTAAGCATATGGGTGTAGGAATGATTGTGAAGAGCTGCTGCTTGTTGAAGCCAGTGACATTGTGTGTTGTCGCACTTGTGTTGACACATTAAACAATGTCAGAAGTGCCCAGCAGACCACATTAATGTTTTTAATTTACAGTTTTATTAAAGTAAGTATGTGTACCATTTCCAGTTACCTTGCAAATATGAGGGATGTAATCTTATAGGAATATATTTGAATCTTATAGGAAAAAAATTCTAAAACGCACATAAAGGGCATCATAAGTCCAATTAACATATGAAAGTCCTAGTAGTGGAGTTGGTTGAAGAAAATGAAGAAAAACGTTGGGAGGAATATTTAGAGTTTACAGTTTCACACTGATCAACAGCTCTGTGTTCATTAACTGGCACATCCCTTCTAATTTGTGATCACATTTGTACTGTGTCAACAGCTTTTAGCAGTTCCTCTCCACATTCTGTGTATTTTAAAACATAGTTTCTGTAATCAGAAAGAAAACTGGGAGAAAATCAGCATTTCAAAACCTGTAGTCATACTAGTTACTACATACTCCACTGTTACCTGGTTGAATTTGGTTGGCTGATGCTGTGAATTGGTGAGGTTTTGTGTAAGTCTTTTCACATCTGAGTATAACCGGTTAGGATTTTCAGTGAATCACTACAGATTTTGTGACATCTTAAAAGCATTTCGGAACTGGTCTTTTTTTCCCTGATGCTATACTATCGAAGTAATCTTTTCTTTCACCTGTTGTGATGTGATTAAAAACATGACTGCTGTGATTTATACAGGCAAATTTGGCACTCTTCCTGTTTACTTGAACTATAAGGTATACATCAAATTTGTGCCTGTCCCAATGAATAAGTTACCTGAAAGAGTAGATAGTGTGTTAGTGGATCAGACAGAGATTAAGGTGTTGCTGTTGTTAGTCTGTGTGCTAGGTACGATTTACAGTTTTAACTGTTTTCCCCTATTTAATTTAATTTGCTTTTTTCATTTTAGTTATGCGCTTTATAGTTCACTACTTTTATAATTTTTGTTATGTACTTTTAACACAAAAGAAGCTTACACAGTGCCAGAAAATATTTTCCATACAATTCAGCAATTTTTCTCTTCATGGTACAATGTATTTTTACATTTGTTACTTTTTTTTTCAGTCAACTGCTATTTTAAAAGATTTTAGGACATTCCGACATGCCTTGTAATTTTGCATGAGCTGAATCATCCTAATTCCACTTATAATAGGCACCCAGGCTGACTCAAGACATTGGCTTCCCTCTTGTTCTGAACTCTGCTTCGGTTACATCAGGAGCTTAAGTCCTGTGAAATCGGGCCCAACTATTGTCAGTTGGGCCCACTGTTTCTCAACAAATTTAAAAAGTATGATTTGCCTGACTATTAGGTTTGCTATCTTCTTTTTAGTGCTCATTCCTTTGCTGGATTCATCTGTAACAAGTCGGAGTTCATTTGTTATAGAAACTCATACAGAAGCAGAAATCATGAAGAGAAGTTAATATTCTCTGTTCTTTAAAAGAGGAATGTCTTTAAATTATAAAGAACTTCTGGTGTTGGCATCAATTTTGTTAAGGTCTCAGTCTCTTTGTCTAGGAGAATAAGAAGCAGAGGTATCATCTGGAAAGGAGAGGGAGGGAATGATCTAAAAACACCTTGGGTTTCATGTTTTGTAAGTTTGCAGGAGTTAATATAAGCCTTCTTGTTAACATAGCTTCTGATTTGGTGGGCTAGTAAAGGAGAAGGAACAATTTATGCTGTTTCCCCACACATGCTTTTGTGTGAAGTATCCTCTAGAAAAGGCTTGCAGTCATTTACTTGTTATGGGACCTTTCAGAATGAAAAACAGCAGGGTAAAAGAAGTAAGATTAGAACAAAAAAATTCGGTTGTGTAGTTAGCTGAAGTATCAGATAGAAAAGTTTGAGATGTTAGTAACCTTCAAAAAAGAATTAAAATCAAGCGGGAGGGACTGGGGACAGCTGTGTGTGTCATGTAGCAGTTCCCACAGCTCTGCAGTTATCAAAATAGCTCTGTACATACTTGGTTAAAAATTTGGGTTAGTCTTCATTACAGCCATCTACTTATAATGCTCCTTATTCTTTCCTGCCACACTATCAATAAAAAGGGAAGGGAGCCTCAGAGCACTGCCCTAGTGTGCATCTTTGTAGACTTTTACAGTTCCTGATGAAAAGACAAGTTTTTACAGATGTAGGGTGAATGAGAAGCTGAGCTGTTTCCTCAAAGCACAGCCTCTGCTTAATGGCATTTTTCACTACAGCACTGTTATTGAAATTTGTGTGGGTGATGTCAGTTTGATAGGCTCAGCACTTTTAGGGGACATTGACAGAAACTAAATTGGAAAAATGCAACAAATGTTGGGTTTTAGGAGCATATCGACTTAATATAGATTGAACAGGGGAGAAAAATATTGCGTGGTGTGCAACTTGAACTTCACATTGTCTCATTAAAGACTCTGCAATGGATAACACTGTCTGCCTGTTTTGCCCTCAGCTGTAGACCTAGCAGATCATTCATGTAAGGAGTAATAATATACCACTCCATGGCACTTCACTAGAACTGCCACGAGGTATTTTGAAAATCTGTTTTTATTACTTACAAAAATCTACACTCCATTTATTTCTGTATAACTGTTTGGTTTTTTTTCTCCCTCCCCACTTTCTTTTCTCTGGCCCCACATCTATTTCTTATTCATCTGTTTGACCCAAATTTCTTGCTTATATACAGCAGTCAATTGTGTATCTCTTGAAACCCTGAAGTCCCCAAACCTGGGTATGTAGTTAGATGCATTTGCCTTTTTTCCCTGTTTAATTGTGTACCTAAGAAAAATGAGTCAGAAGAAATATTATTTTCTATCAATGGGAAAATTTTGCCTGCTGTCTGGATTAAATTGATTAACTGAAAAATTGAAAACTGGGTCAATCAACCTAGATTTTCAGAAGAAAAAGCACTAAGTCTCACAATATAAGCACAATATTCACTTTTTATTTTCAATCTTTACATGTTTTATGTTATCAACAATGAGTATCTGGTTTAGAAATGTATAAGCCCTGGGTTGAGAGAACATTACTTCTGTCACCGATGTGAATTCAAAGCAATTTAATCTGATTTTAGCCAAAACACCTATTAACCAAATCCGAGCAGACGTGGGTTTGCCAGACAGGCGTGGCCACTCATAAGGTGGCAGAGCCTCCAGCACGTTCTGCTCGCCTGCTGTGACCGCAGGGGATAAAGAAGTTACTGAAGTGCAACTGGTTGGTGGTTAGTTTGTTGGGGGGGTTTTTGGCTTTGGATTTTTTTCCCCCAGACAAATTGGTTAATATAATCCTACTGTTTACTCACCAGATAATAAAATAGATGGTATTTGTCAACTGTGCAAAGAGTAAGCTTGTGGTAGGAGGTACTTGTTACGTATTTGTGGACTGCATCCCACAATGGAGCCTGAGTGTGACTGTGTAATACTGATATTTAGTGCTTTCCATTTTCTAAATAATAATTCTACACAACTTATTATTTACATTCAGCTTGCGCCAAAAGCTTTTTTTAGAGTTTCATAATACGATTTTGTGCAATAGCCTCTGGAATACTAAGTTTTGCACCCTCCGTGCAAGAAAAGCTGTTCATCTGCTTTTAGAAAGTGTATAGATTTGACCCTTCATGACCAAAATATAATGTGAATAATAAATTCCACAAAACCCAGAGCAAAGACTATTATTAATATTTTGCCAGCTTGTATTCTTTTCATGACTGCAACACAAATGCTGGATGTGTTTTTTCCCGTCTTGAAATAAGCACAGCAATAAGTCTATCTGGTCTGCCAAGAAAAGATGCAACATCCAGACAGTTCTTTGTACTGTCAAATGAAATGAGGCTATTTTGACTAGTGTTTAGGATATACAACATATGGCATGTTGCTGATTTTTGCTTGAGAAGGATCATGTTGGATTCACGTATCTGATGATATAATTCTAACTGCATCCTACAAAACACTGAAATGGTAACTCAGCATGTTCTTTGAATGGTGTCAGAACCATAAAAAGTTATTGTTGGCTCTGTTCCAGCACTTCCCCTCTTTTATTAAAGCTGATTTCTTAGCTTTTGACTAATGGCAGTTGTCTCCAAGGACAACAAAAGTATATGTTAGGCAGATTTTCTCCTTTTTTAGGAAGCCAAGTGTTTTGTGAGGTGGTTTTGTGTTTTGCTGTTCTGCCCCCTGCAACAGCCATTGACTGTGGCTTTAGTCTTCTGACCATAACTAACCTTAAACCTGAAACCTCATCCAGGACAGCAGTACTCATAATCTGCTGACAAGTACTCCTTGAGTTTTGGGGAAACAGCTTGTCTGTGACTCACTGCAGAGGAAGCTTTCTGGCTGGTGCTGAAGCCTTTGATTCCCAGTCACGCTGGCGAGAGCATCCTTGCCTTGGTGCTGTAGGTCTGCTCATATGATCTAATCATTAAATCTTTCAGTACTCATCCAAAGCCACTGCTCCTGGATTTGGACAATAGAGAGAAATCATTACTGTCTTATGTCTTCCATGTTTTGATGTTTTATTAAGATTTGTATTTTTCTAGACCCAGCAGGGTAAACAAAAATGACATATTTTCATTGTGTCTCTGTTTCATGATTTTCAAGCTAATTTCATGTTGATCAGGCTGTCCTTTTGGGGCTGTGAACATTACGATTTAAGGTGTTTAAAGCTTGGCTATGATGCATGGTTTCATGGTTAAGCAAACTTCGGGCTGTGCTGTACCCTTTCTTCCCCCTGTACCTGTGGACTTCTACATCTCCCTTCTGTTGGCATCACTAGTTATTCAGGGAGCTTGTTCAGCGCTCTGGTGTAGCTGGGAACAAATTGTTTCATAGCATTCATTTTCAGATGGGTTGGGAAACTGAGCTGATTGCCTGCTCGTTTTCTTTAACCTCAAGAAAACAAATGAAAATGAGCATTAGTTGAGCTGCTGTGTATATTTTGTTGTTAGGGAGACAGTGGGCACCAGCTTAATATACATATGCTGACTTTTGGGTTGATCCAAGCCCTGTAATTCTGAAATGTATTGCAGTGCAGTCTGAAATCACCTGATATATTCAAGCTCTGGTTTGGATAATACACTTCTATAAACCAGATTAATCACTTAATTCAGGTGGCCTTTTTATTTTGTATGCCATTTTGGGGTACTGGGTATTACACATGGGAACATTTCACTGGTGCTCTGGTGTTAAAGATAACGAGGAATAAGTGCTTTTTTTTAATGTCACCTCTGTGATCCAATACACATATTGTAATCCTGCCCATCTCTTTACTTGTCGTCTTACATAAATGTAATATTGCTGCCAGAGTATTTTCCCGCAGTCTAATTTTCTGGTAACTTTCAATTTTTATAGGCTAAAAAATACCTCAGGGAAAGAGCTTGTTGATTGGTGGTATTTTTTTTTTTTCTTTTCTTTTTTTTTTTTTATAAAGAGCTATTTTTGTAACTCCTACGGTTTCTTCTCTTTTTTTTTTTTTTTTGCTTGCTTTTTCAAAGGAATAGCAAATCTACTGTATCTGAGAGCTGATATGCCTATTTTGCTCATAACTCTTAGCTGCTATTTCCTTAGGAATTTCCTGATGATACATATGGTGTGTATGAACAAGATGCCCTTTCTGTGTATTTCCTTTTATTCTATTCTTCCCAAAGGCTTCATGTTCCTAAAATTTTAATGTAAAAACATTTTTTTGTTTTAAATCTGTCTTGTTCTCAGATGATCCATAACTCCATTTTATTCAATCATTAAATTATAAGGTGCCACCTTGTTCTTTCTGTCATTTCCTCACTGATCCACAGTGCACAACCTGAAAGTGAACTTCAGTTTTAAAGTCTTCTAAAAATATTCCTTCCTGGGATCTGTTGCTCCAGCTTGTGCTTGATGTGAACTGCTACTGTTATTCATTTGCTTCATTTCAAAGGGGTTGCAGGAGTGGAATCCATTGTGGCTGCACGCTGTCTGGAGGGACACACGATGCAGACAGAGCAGCCCCCAAGTGTGCAAGAGTTGGACAAATTCCAACCTGCGGGTGCACGAGGACTGGTTTTTGAATGGATACTTAGAGGGGAAATAAATGACACTTTTGTAATCCCACTGCTATTTTCTTGAGTAATATTAAGTTTCCCATCCTAAATCATACAGGATTTGGACAGGTTGAAGACTTTGTAAGGGAAAATAGAAATTTTTACTCACATTAGACTTTTCTAAAGCGTGTTCTCCAAAAAGTAAATATATAAAAGCATAATGATTTTTGCAGAAGCTTTCTCAAAAACAGTCCCAGACAATGAGAATGTCCAACTTCAAAACATTATGCTGGAATTTTCTGGGGAAAGTGATGAGATTTCCAATAGGATATATGAATTTAGGCCCATGTTGCAGTATCGGGAGTCTGTAACTTCAGTTGGGTCACATGAAATATCTAATTCAGGCTAAACTGGCAATGAGCATGAGGCAATCTGGGTTGTTAATTGTCCCTGCAGCGCAGCCCATGAAAAGACTAAGGATGAGATAGAGATGGCATCCCAAATTAAAACACAGGCTGTGCTGTGCTTGCCACTATTTCAAGTTAGGTTGCTTGACGTAGTTTAAGGAGAATATGTGTTTGGGTTGTTTGGGTTTTTTTCCTGGTAGATATTCCCTAGCATGTTCTCCACACATATTGCAAAAATACTTTAAAAATTGTTAAAATGAGTGAAATATACATAAATTAATCTGAATTAAGCAAAATTCAATGAATCGGGCAATATATTACTGACAAATTTATCTCCATTGAATATGAGGGTTGGTGACAAAGCAGACTGATTGTACTGCATTGTTTTCAGATAATCTGTACATCTTCAATTAATCTGTGTCTTACAGTTTTGAAGCTATATGGCTATTGTGTTTTAAGAGTTAAGGAAGAAACAAGGGTTGTTTAGTGATGACAACTATGACTTGACTAACAACTCAGGCTGTAAAGGTGAGGTCATTCCAAAAAATAATGCAGATGTCTGTACATTTATGATGTTAGTTCTTTGTACATAAAGCCTGGAAGCTTGACGATAATGCATAAAAATATGACAGTATATTTTGAGGAACTTCCAATACTTAGTGACCTTTAGACAGTATAAATATCATTGGTACACTTTTCTTGTTTGTGCTAAAACAAGATTTGTAGAATTGTTTAACGGATCTTTACTCTTTCAGAGCTATGAAACAGCCATTGCAAATCCTACTTCTCTTTTTGACTTCTGATGGCTCCCTTTGGTTTTGATGTTATCTATTTCAAAACGAATCTGATAAGGGATAATGGCTACATTAGATTTGAAGAACTGCTCTACTTGATCTGTCCTTCAGTGGCTCTGGAGAAAGGTCTAGGGACTATCCTTTTGTGATAAACACTGCCATAGATGATCCTTTAATTTCTCAATCAATTTACTGGTAAGGTGAATGTAGACAGTTTTAGCATTTCTCAGACTAAATGCAAGTCTGAGGATTATGGATTGTGAAAAGCAACACGCACAGAAGTTAAGGGAGCCAATTAACGGAATCAGTGGGGAGAGGCTCTGTGGGAGCTGACTTGCTGGCCCTTGGACAGGGCCCTACCGGGTTGGGGCAGCGGAGAGAGAAGCAGCCTTGCAGATGGGGAGGTTAAGAGCAGGGAAAGCTGCAATTCAGGCAAGGCCTTGCACATACGAACTGCAGCAGGAGCTCTTGCCGACATACCACCTTTAAACTGGCATTCATTATGCTTGTGTGACGTAAATGTCGTGTCTCCCCCACCCCGTTCAGTCAAGATCCTCCATTTACTGGCAAATAACTGCACTATTTCTTTACATATTTCATAATTATCTATGCATATATACACTTATCTATGTCTATACACAGATATGCATATATAAAATGGGTAATAATGTATAATATAGGAAATCTACATCAATATATAAATACATACACATATGTATTTTTAAAAATAATAATTCTGGTCTCCTTTTAGGAAGGTAAGCAAAAAATCTGTATGTCCAATATTATTGCTGGGAATAATGACCTAAATTATTTTCTTCTTAGACTTCAGATAGCTTTATTATTATAAGGTTTCCTCAGAGCAACTCTGAAGAATTTTTTTTGTATTATCTGTACTTATTTATCAAAAGGGCGATTATCTGTGTTAAAATTACAGTATGCATACTGCTTTTAGATAGCAAGAGAACTAAAGCTGTTAAAAAGGTAAGGATAAGGTTAAAAAACAGACAAAAAAAATCAATTCGTTGATTCATCACTTACTTCATGAGGTTCCTAACTCACAAGTTCTCCAACTCATAAATCGTAACGCATAACTTGTGCACTTATGAGCAAACTATTAAGCTAACCAACAGTAAGGGTGCTCATCCTTCCTCCTCCATCACAGTGCAGGTGTCCCCTGTATCACACTGGGAAGTGTGAAAGCCTCAGCAGTCCAGTTGCTGTTGGATTTGCTTCAAAAGCTTTTTTGGTAAACTTATATGTTTACACCTTTCAGGTTGGAAGTTTGTTCTATACTTTTTCCATGAGTTAGAGGATTCTGAAGAAATCCACTTTTTGCAGATAATCCACCATGATGGCCGGAGGGGACAGCAGGCTGCAGGTGCTGGTGGTTGTGTAATGACCTTTAGCCCTTTCTGGCCACCACTTCCTGCCTACATGTTGCCCTCACTTTGACCTAACGGTGCTGATCCCAGCATACATCAGGCTTTAGCGTGAGCTGTGTGTTAGCCAAATTCTGAGCAGGAGTTGAGTGAACAGTCACAACTTGGTCTTTCTTATTCTTGGTTTGAAATTAGCATGCAAGTTACTATATATGGTTATAAGATATCTAAGGGTTTTTCTGTAAGCCTAAAAATTTATATTTTACAATTTTAGATTATTGTTTTTTTGGAAACACAGAGGTTTACCTATAAGTAATGATCTGATGAAG
This sequence comes from Strix aluco, assembly GCF_031877795.1. Taxonomy (NCBI): domain Eukaryota; kingdom Metazoa; phylum Chordata; class Aves; order Strigiformes; family Strigidae; genus Strix; species Strix aluco. The sequence goes on along the minus strand of NC_133945.1, from coordinate 18,880,660 downwards.
CAAATGTAACTTTGACATTTGATATTGTATGGGTTTGTAACCTACTGAAGAATTTACCCTTTATCTATTCCATAATAAGATTAGGGAGAATGCCGTGCCAGCAGATCTAATTAAGAGGAGAGCTAGTTTATGCTGCGACAATAGAGTGTAGAAATAGTACTGGAGTATATGGTAATTAAGGTGTTGATGGCTTTTCCTAAACAAATTTGGGTCTATGGTGAACTTTGAATATAGTCCAGCCTTACTGTTTGACAGAACTTTAAATATACACCTGCGGCATGATGGCATTCAGCTCAGATGTGACAGTGTAAAAAATATTGACTCTACTTCTATTAATGCTGTACTGAAATGTACTTTGCACAAGAACTGTTTGAAATTAGTTCAGTTTGCTACCCCACTGTAACATATGACATTTTTCTAATTAGGGCAATGTTTAATTTACTGTCTCATGGCTTTTTGAATAAATATAAATTGTCATACTAAAGTGACAGGTGTAAAACCCTGGGTAGCTGTGTTAGAGAGGTTAATTTGCTCTTAATCAAATCAGTTCTGCTTCACTTTCTCATGGGGAGTGAGAGATAATAGGCCTGTTTAACTGGAGATTAGGCAGCCTTTTTCTTGGAATTCCCAAAGGGTTCACCTGAGACTTATTGTGTCGTATTCGCTATAAAGATGTTTGAATACATCAACATTTAAAGATGTGCTGCATCTACTCATAAGGGTATTTCATTGCCCGCATTTGGTTCAGCAGCACTGGAAGGGGACCTAAGACTAGAAGAGCTATAGGAATGTGATCTTGTGGAGAGCTGAAACATACCACCCAAGAAGGGACCCATCCCTTTCCCAGGTTTAGAAAAGAAAGAGGGACAGATTAATTTTTTTCTTATTATTGAGTTGAAAAGGGAGAAAATGTCTTCAAACCATCATTACATTTTGCAGTGAGAAAGGTGTCAATATGTACTGTTCTGAGAGTTGATAAAAAGAGATAAGAAACATAAAGGAAGGCGCCTGCCAATTTGTAGGTAGTGAGAGCAACGTAGGAATCCATTGAGGGAATGTGTAAGCATAAAGAAGTTTGGTTTGTAGGATCGATAGGTGGAGGCTTTGTGCCGGAAGGCCTATTGCTGCAGTGCTTGGAAGGATTTGATGAGGAGGGGCAGTCCCTGGCGAGAAAACATGAGCGTCCTGCCATGAGGGGTGCAGGAGAGCTGTATAATGTGAACAACACTCAGCAAACAAACCTGGAGGGATAGAAGAACAGGCTGAGGAAATTTTGTGTGCTGAGAGAGAGCACAATCTAGTGTGCCGACGAATGTCTGAGGCTATGGATGAGAGCAATGGATATTCTGTTTGCCTGCTACATCTGGGATAAGGGTTTGGCATGGAATTTGGGGATGAATTAGCACCTTATTTTCATGATCTGAAGTGTAAATAACTTCTTTACTTACAAAACAGGAGTGGTGTGAAGTGGCCTTTAGACGACTTTAAAGTTGTGACACTTCCTTGTACATTTGTTTTAAGCAGCCTCAGTTTGTCTTTTGCTAGCAGATGAAAAATGCAATAATCACCCCTGCATGGGAATCTGTATGCAGAGGAGAAGCCAGAAGCACAAACCTTGACAACTCCTTGCACAGCAAGTGAGGTTGTTACTGGTTTGTCATGTCCAGCACGAAGGGATACAACATGAGGAAAGGTCTCTGTCTTCATTCTGCCTCAACGTCAGGGAAAACTCCCCTAAATTACATTAACTTCAGTGGGCTGGAAAGGTAAATATGTGACAGATTTGAGTCTGGAATTGCTACACTGGGAGAGGAAGGTATGTCTTGACCAAATCAGTACATCATGGAGAACCAGGAAAAGGTGATACACTACATACAGAGTTCTAAGTAATTCCTCCCTAAGTGATTACACATGAAGAAAAGCAATCTTCTCTTGAATAATTTAGTAGATAAGAAAATAATTTTTTGTAGTCCCTGGCGATAGATGAATGCTGCAGTAAATTCAGACTGAGTTTTGTTTGTGTGTGTCTCTTATACCTGGGTTATAACATGCAAAGGAAGACTCCCACATGTGACTTATTTTCTATTTATTTGAATGAGCTTTGTGTAAGCCAAATACTCAAAGAAATGTACCTTTTTTATTTGTTTACATAACCTATATTGTATGTAAAACAAGCAAATCCTCTGACATGTTTAGAGTCCTATATTCTGGATGTGCTGGGCAAAATAAGAAGGATAGATACTATCGCTCTTCTATTATTTATGGACTATAAAGTCTTTACAGTGGCATTGACAAAGGGTTTATAGTCAGTACACAAGCTGGTTATACCATAAATTGTAATGTTATATGATAAACTGGAAGTTTATAGCAGTAGTAGGTATCAAAGAAAAAAATGAATTTTGGTTTGAAATGATCTATCATGGGATGGAGTTGCTACACGTTTAAATATTCAACCATTTTTGTCTTCATTTATTTTGAAGTTACTGATAATTCATGTGCTACAGAACAAGGATTTATAGGTTTATTTAAAGACTGCTGTGGGGGGAGGTAGGAATAGACCCTTTAAACTCAAGAACAACACATTCTGGTGCGGTAGCTGAGAAACACTGATGCAATTAAATTGATTCAAGTCTTTGGTTTCCAGCTCTAGAGATGGCAAACAGAGCTGTTGCTAAATATTTGGTCTGTTGCTACAGGGCTCCCAACAATGCAATAAAATAGTTGAATTACTATTTCTAGGAATGTAAATGGAAACTACTTACAGCAAAAATGTCTTAAACATAATTTAATTGCTTTGAGTTTACATAAAAACTAAAAGCAGTAAAATGTCAACAAATGTTAATTCCCCTTCCTCTGTGAGTTTCATTCCTTCCTTTAGCTAATGATTCTGTAAACAAAAACCAAACTATTCTTAGTGTTTACTTACAACACTTTTAATTTCATTTAAAAATATCTCATTGTAATTTTTCCCATTGTAAGGAATTACTATGTATTAAATTCTTTATTTAAATTCATAATTTCTCACTATTCTTTCCTCCCTTCAAAGCCTTTTTGGTGTGTATAAGTACATTACGGATTGAACGACACTACATACTTAACTAATAATTTGCAGGTAAAAATAATGTTTTTCAAACTTTTAGAATTAACTTGAAATATAAAGTGTACCATAGGAATTATTAAGTTTTGAAAACTGTCCTGCTGTCTTAGTTTGTAATATGCTCAACACTTAGGTACAACCAGGGTTTTGGGAGGTTTAAGATTAGACACAAAAATAGAGGAAAATCCCCTTTTATGTAAATGCGCATTGATGATTTGTTATTGGTGGTTACTAGAGTGTTGGTATGTCGTTGATTCACCAAATTAAACAAAAAAAATCTCTGCGTTTGGCAGTAGGGAGACTCAAGACAGGTGGTTCAGGGAAGAGCATAGAGTCCAAATAGATAAAACAGCCTGACGGGAGACAGGAGATTGAAGAAGACAGCAAGCTGTCAGACCACTGCAACAGAGCTCCTGGGCTGCAGGGCTCAGGGCCAAACCCAGCCCCTCATGGCCTTAATCTCTCTCTGTCCCCACCCAGGCAGAGCGAGCTGCTCTCGTGGGCCTCTGCTCCTCTCCCTTCATGAGGGCCATCCACACTGTGGTGGCCTCAATGCTTCCAAACCAGCCCCTCAGTCTCTGCAGTCCACCTCTGGTTGTTTTAAATGTCACCCAGCACCGAGTTCAGCTTGAGATGGTTAGGGACAGTTAGTGGTGGCTCCAAAGTTTTCATGGCTGTGTCTCTGTTACTACAGATGAGCAAGTCCTTCCTTTCTCTCTGCATTGCATTTATTCTGAGGGTCCCCATTCCTCTCTGTAGCTGACACGTTCTTCAGAGATGAGAGTATATACGTTATGAAGGGAGAGAGGCTTTAAAACCTCTTCAACGGTCAGCAGAATGGCATGAGAAATTATGTTTGGGGAGCAAAATATGAGCAGTATTTCAGTCTCTCCCTATTGCCAGGGGCCCAGGTAATGTCTGAGTGTGTGCACAGCGCATGTATGGCTTGCTTCCAAGCTCTGCTCCAGTGTGACTAGATAATGAATATGTATGAAAGGGGAAAGAGGGGCTGGGTGTTTTTGTCTGGGCTTTCTTCTGTTGTTGTTATTTTCTAAAGAAATATTTTTATTTCTGGGGGGGAAAAAAAGTAACTGCTGTTTTCCCTTGAAGTACAAGTCTTGCATTGTGTACATTGTTAAAGTACAATGCTAAGGATGAAAAGATGTATCTCCCCAAGCCATTTCTTGAGTTGTTTTTCATGTAACATAACAGTTTTCAATTGTACCATGTAGCAGTCAAGTGGTCTTGTTTGTTTTAGTTATGCCAGAGGAATTCTCTGAAGAAATTAAAAAAAACCCCAACAAACCATTTTGGGGTTGGAATCTCTGCTTGTTTTCAGCTCTTTCTGATCTTTGACACCCCTGCAAAGGGATTGAAAAATTGGGATCAGTAGCATTTCCTCATTTGCATGGTGTAAATAAACAAATATACTAAGACCCTGTCTGATTTTTGACATCTGCTTCCTCTGTCACTGATGTTTTGAATATGAAATAGTTCCGAAGGACTTTCAAGTAGCAGAGCTTTATGGGTGCTTTGGCCACCGTTCCACCCCATAAACCCTCATAAAGTTGACATTAGTGTCTACAAGATAGGCTCTTTCAAGATGGGCATGTATTTTACCCTTTATGGTTGCCACTGACACTGCAAATCAGCACATGGGGACAAATTCATCATGTAGCCAGAATACTTGTAGTGAATTGTAGGCAGCTTTGTGTGGTGGGGGATAACGATGGGAGAACAGCTCTGCTGCAGCACAGATCTGCTCTTCCCCTAGCTGGGCACAAAGGCTGATATATCAGAGACTTTCTGTGGTTCTGTTCAAGCTTTGTCCCTAACTTTCCTCAAGGCCCAGAGAGCTCTAATGGGTGTTAATTGTTCTGAGCAGCCTCACCTGGCCCTCTTCTAATGGCCCAGGAGCCCTACTTAAGCTCAGGTTGACCTAAGAAATCGTTTGTTCCTGCCTGGTGTCTCCTGAGTGCTGGGCTCTCGCCTGGCCCCGCAGCATCACCCTTGCTCAGGTACTGCAAGATTGTGCCCGGCGGTGCAGGGTCAGCCTTTGGGAGCGGTCTCACTCCTGCTAACGTTGCAGTGGGCATTCCCAGCAGAGTTGGATTTCAGCTACAGAAGAATTGTGTCGCCTTTGTGTAGCTTCCCAAATTTGATTTCTCCCATGTTTACTGTGACTGGTAACGCAGTTTCAAGAGTGTTAGGCTATTTTTGCTTTTTTCTACTGAAGTTACTACCTACTTTATTTATGAAGTTGCATAATTTATCTGCAGCTTAAAACCACTCCCTTTGTATAGCACAAAGAATGACATTTTCAGTTTATCAAAATAAAAAAAAAAAAGGGGGGGGGGGGGTGTTGTGTGTAGACCCAGGGACATGTTTACATGCCAGTGGCTTTTGTTTGTGCCTGGCAGGTAAAGTGACTGAATCATTAAATTACTGTTGTATTCCTGTATGAGGTCATCATTGATTTCTATGAAATACTTTAAAGTTGTTCCTGCTTCATATAATCTGTAACGAATACTCATTGGAGCACGTATATTTTTGAGGATTTATGGGCTGTTCATGATGCATTCAATCATGAATACGATATGCACCGTTTTAATCTGAAACAATTCTTTGGGTGGTAATTGTTTCTTTTTAATTTCCTGAGCAGAACACGCTCTTGTAAGCACAATACCTGTATTAATCTATCACTATCTAGAGTGAATAACTAAAAATATATTTAAGTTTTCAGTTGCTTGATAGACACTAACTCGTAGTTGTCGATGAATATGAGCTGTGAAATTTCTATTTGAATTCTGTGGGCCTATGCTCTCCCTTGCTGGTGGAAGAAGTTCATTTCAGTTGGTACAAGGAACAATGTCATTACAGGACTTTAAAAAAAGGTCCTTAGCTTGCATCTCTGATGCAATCTTGGTGGTCTTTCTGGTCTCCAGGTAGAGTTCCCATAGGCAGGTGGGGTATTTCTGGATGCCTGTGTAGAGTAAGCTGTCACTCCAGCCAGGCACACTGCCTAAAGATCTTGAAGGGTATGAATATTTCTGCTGTGGTAGAAAACTGTCTATTATGCAAAGTAAAATAACCCAAATCTTTGGTATCTTCCCAGTATATGCTTGCTGAAATGTTAGTTTTAATACAGATATTTTTAGCTCTGTACAAGGCTTTGGGACCTGGTAATTTGCTCAAGCAATTGCACTCCTATTTTCTAGATAGCTGGAGGTACCTTCAAGTCTGGACTAATAAAAGCTAGCTGGTGTCTTGTCCTAGTTATGAATATTTTTCGTAATAAATGCAATAGAGTTCAACTAAATTAGTTTCTTTTTTGGGAGTGCCAAAATGCCTGTATTAAATCTTAAAGATTTTGCCTTTGGAGAGATTTTGCCTTGTACTCTCACCATATGTGAAGCTTGTCTTCAATATGGTCTCTTTGGAAAAAAGAGAAAAGGCTGATGGTCTGCTTGTGCAAGCCTTAAGCCCACATAGGACTTCACTGCTCTGGAATCCATCATCCCACAATGTGTGGCGGTGATGCCTTTCAGTTTGCATAGCAAGAAGGATGAGCCTCTGCAGCTGCACGGAGGGCACTGCAGAGATATGCTCCTGCTTCTCATCCCTCACTTTCCAAGAGCTGTCTTGACATACTACTTGAGCTGGGATTTTTAACTATGCAGTTATACTGTCAAAGAGAAATATGGATTGTGATCCACATCTGAGCTGTTTATATTTTGTTCACAAAATATCGTATTTTTTTGATTCAAGTCTAGACCTGTATGCACTTTGTAGAGTATAAGCAGAACTTAGCACTGAAATGATAACATCACTTCAGCTTGCATTTTAAAACTAGAGTCAATGTTTGCTAAAGATACGTGCATGTTATACCTTAAATGCATGCAGTCCCTCTTAGGTCTTCTAGTAGCAATCATGGCTTACATAGCTCAAAGCTAATTTTGCAACAAGATCTTCCAAGTATGGTATTTAGAAAACCAAATTATGTTTACAGGCAGAAGATCATCCTGGCTGTGGAAGGTCCTACATACAACTTAAGCTTTCCATTAACAGCTCAAGTGATCCTCCTGAGTTGGAGGTAATTTCACACCAATACAGGAGTAATAAGGTGAGAACAGTCTAACCACTACAAGAGGCAAAAACCTGAGCAGCTAATTGGTTTGGATCACTGCAAGAGGACTGTGGCAAGCCCATCACACAGAGCTTAGGAACAGCTGTTCATATTAAGCATCCAATATTGATTTCAAGACACTTATTTGAACACTTTCTCTTCAAAAGTTTTTTTATTTTTTTCTTTCCCTCTCCCCCCTCATTTATCATCTACAGTGCCTCTCCTTCCTTGCTGAGATTCTAACTGAATCTATAAAATAACCAAATTTGTTCCAAAATGGAAGGCACATTTGTTTTTCAAAACTGTGGTATACATAGAGAAATTTATTTATAGGGAAGAAACTTTCCACCAGGTTTGCCAACACACTGTTCTTGCTCAGACTCTGTATAAGTGAATAAATGATTCATCTAAATGAATCCTAATTGCTCATAGTATGGGTAAGGTATTTATGAGTACAGATATAAGTGGCTTCTGAACTTCTTACTATGTAATGTGATATTGAAGAGATCTGGGCTAATCCTTAAGAATGAATGGCAGCACAGTATGAAGCTCTGCACTAGCTCTGAGTAGCAGAGTAGGAAAGGTAGCACACCACAGAGGCTGGGTGGTCTCTGGAACTAAAGTCAGCTCACTGAATCAGCTTGCTGAATTCTATCCAGTTCTGCATTATATCTCCTGCTGTTGATTTCCCATCTTTGTTTTGTTGTATATTCTTTAAGTTTGTGAGTTATTTCTCTAAACAGTTGGGCTGTTGAGGAATGCTTGTAGCACAGATGTGTGATGGTCAGCCTACTGCAGCGATCCTTTGAGTCTTATTTGATATTTGGCCTACAATTATCTTTCTAGCATGTTTGGTAAGAAGTAGCTGAAAGCATGAGATTACAGATGTGTATGATGACATTACCATAATTGAGACATACTGGCTGGCTTAAAGAAATTTTAGTAAATGTGCTGAAGCTTTCAACTAGCATAACACAAACGCCTAGTGTTTACTTAAAATGTCTGCATTTGCATCTTATGCAACCCTAAGTAAAAATCCTACAGTCTTCAAGTTTTTGGATTTTTACTTGGAAAGAAATGTTCCTCTTCATCTATGCTAACCTGCTGCCTGAGCGAGAAAGTAGCTTTTGATTCTGTCTGTATTTTCCTCATTAGTAGAGGAAGCATGATCCAGGTCCCTCTTGAGCTAATACCTTAACACCTGTCTCGACTTAAACATTGATGAATACATCCTCAGTCTGTGAAGCAAGAGGTAGCTAAGGAAGATAACAACCAGAGTCCCATCTGTCCCGCAAGTGAGGGTGGAAGCAGTGCTGAGGTCCATGTGCTACTCTGTGTGATGCTGGGTGGGTGTCCCAGCACTGGAGGAAAGCATGCAGGCAGCCCTGGATGCTGAGGCCAAGAACAGGGTTCCCCTGGCTGTATTGCAACAACTGTCTTTCGGTGTATTCTCTAGGAAAAAGAGGCTTGAACAATTCTGTTACCATTTATCTGCCTGTTTGTCTCTCAAGCTTAGTCTTTTAACCACGTGAAACAGATCTAAAAGAGAAATTTCAAAGACAAATGGAACCCTATGATTTAGGGTTAAGCATCTGGTAGAGGAGACCCAGGGAAAGAATAGCCTTGCAAGCTTATTCCTGGCTAGTACCAGTGAGATCACAGGCAAGAGAATTGCTAGAAATGGCTAAATAGCAGGATGCTGTTCAGTCAGAAGTCACAACCAGCTTCCAACACATGCCAATCAGGCTTTGCTATTCATGTAGTTTTTCTGTCTCAGTATCTTCAATATTGGGCTGTACAATTCAGAAATCCAGACCAAAAGCTTTCACTTTGTGGATTTGGTCTCCTACACAGTAGCTTTTGTAGCACTTTGGGATTTTTTCAGTCTGTCTCACCACTTGGATGTGGCAAGCTTTGCATTGTTTGGGCACTTTCCAGCCGTTGCTCTCTTTCTACATTTTCCAAAAGTATAAGAAAATGGTTACATCATTTTATTTTACTGCTTTGTGTTATGCTTTACAGCCTATATGAATGCAGAACTTGCTACAGGAAAGGTAAAATAAAGGAAGAGAGAAAATATCTCCACAACAAGTAAGCAAGTTTAGCTAATTATCTATTTTGTAATTATAACTCTTCAGCACGTCGGCATAATTTTTGTTGCCCAAATTACCTGGAGATTAAAGTAAAGCTTACATATCAATAGAAAATATTTCCTCTGTTCAGCTGTGAACTCCCTGTAAGGCAGAGGAACACGTATGTGCATATTTTACAATACCACTGAGCCCACATTTGTCATTCTTTTTAAGTCTCAGTAGGTTTATGTGGCTGTGACCGTTGGGCCTTTGATCAGCCTCGCTGTTTGAAATCTCGGAGTGGCTAATAGCTCCCTGTTAGCGAGGGGGAGGAGATGAGCACTGAAGCTTACAATCACAGTCAGTCACTTGGTGAACTCCTGAACCAAAGTGTTTTGGAGTGATTTTTAAAGCGGGAGTTTGAATTCACTGAGTTTGAGGTTCGCACCAATATCAGTGCCTCAGCATGGAGATGACAAGTCTTTTTGAAAAGGGAGTGGATTAATGAAAGGAACTGGGGAAGCGCACAGGATGTAAGTGTGCATAGCTGCTCAGGTCCACCAAAAAGTATCTCACACAGACATGCAGATCTCTGTAAGGAAGGTCCTTATTTGTCCGTATTTGAAATCTTGTGCTATTAAGGATTGGAAGAACCTTCTGGAACTCCCCCTAATCAATAGGCCAGCCAATTGTCTTCTCAAAGCCAAGGTTAAAGGCTGCACTCAACCTCAAGAAGAGGGTAAGTAATGTGCTTAGTGCTGTTCTGCACCATGGGGTAATTTACAGGTACAAATGTGAATGCTGGAAAGAAGGAGGAACTCAAGTAATGTTTTTAAGTATCTTTAAGATAACCAAGACCAAATGTCAAAAGTTTTGAATGTAAAAGTCTGGATGTACCAACAGTGTGTTGGTACGTGCTGCTGGTTTTGAGAGCTGGTGGCAGTCTTCTGGTGGGGAAAAAAAAAAAAAAATAGTTTGGGTGGCCTCCAGATCAGTAAAGAAGAGTAGTGAAAACTAGTAACAAAAGGGGAAAAGTGACAGTAAATTAGTGCTTATGTCAAGTAAAAGCATGGGTAATGAAGGAAAAAACCCACAACACCAAAACCAGGACTTACAGAAATAAATTTATGATGTAACTTGTATATAACTTGTATCCCAGTATTAGGAGTTGGGATGAGATTTACCTGATTGAAATGTTAGAAATCAATAGTTATGACTTATTTAGGACAGATCTGGTAGGCATAGAGGTAAACAACTCTCCTGTAAAAAATCACGTTTCTAAGTAAGAGATACTGGAACAAAATTACTTTGAATGGTTATGGATCAACTTCTGATCAAATGAGGTACTACCTGTAGTTTGTTTAACAGCCACTGAATTCCAAAAGACAACTGGATAATTCCCTTCCTGCATTTGCTTGCAATACTTAAAGTGGAAGAACTATGGCTAATTTGGCAAATTCAATTTGAGACAGAGATGCTGGAGACAGAACGCTGCAGGTAGTAAAACACATCAGGAATTTTCAACTACCATATGCCCCAACTTAAAAACTATTGTATTCAGTACAGGGAAAATTTGTATTAGTTTTCCTAATTACAGGCAATGGAACTGACTACAGAACTAAACGTTAGCGATCGTTTAGCTATACGGTGTAATTCTGAGGTATACTTGATGCAAGGAATCAACATGTACTTTCATAAGACTAAAGAAAAAGTTATACACTGAGCAACAGAGAGCTTAGACCATGATTTCAGGCTGGGGTGTTTGCATACTTGACAAGAATCATGTTAAAAATAGTTGAGGATCTGGAGAATACAACTATGATGGGATGTTAACTGAAATGGTTGCCGCAGTCCAGTCCATAAATGCATTTAAAGGGGAATCCAAGGAAGGCATGTGCATGCAATACTATGTTTGACTGGTATGAATCACAAAGGCCTCATTTTGGTTTGGCTCTCCTGTTTGAGGCAAGGTTGGTTTTTGTGAAATTTTGGTTTGGTTTTGGTTTTTTGTTTGTTTGGTTGGTTGGTTGGTTTTCAAGAAGATTCTGAGAAGCACTGGAAAACAGTGCTGGAAAATGGAAATGGCTACATCTTGTACTTGTCTGTATACCCTACATCTGAATGTGAATTATGCTGCACAAGGTCAAGGTATGAAGTTGTTTGGGAAGTCCAACTCAGCTCGCCTTCCTGGACAAACTTGAGTTTCTGGCTTTTCAGGAAGGATGCTGAGTTAAAGGGGAAAAGGGTGATTATTTTCTGCCTTTCTCAGAAGGCTCTTTCTGGTTTTCCCCCAAGGTCTGTATCGGTAAAAGGTGTTTTGCTCTTGGCCTGAAGCAGAGTCTTCATTTAATTTTTTTATTATTATGAAATCTTAATAAAACCCTGGCATGTTCAATATCAGTAAAACTTTTGCAGAAATGCTTCTTGGAGATCTGTCTGGTTTAAGACCATAATTTGATGCAAAAGATATGGGAAAACAGTAAATAGATGCAAGAAGAGCTTTAGAGGACAGTGTGTTCTGCAAATCCACAATTCTCATTATCTCCCGTCAGCAGCGAATCCAATCCCTGACTGTCAGATGAATTGGATCTCGCATTGCAAAAGGCATTATCTTCCATTGGGAAAAAATGTTCAGGAGGCATCAAGGAGTACTCTGAGAACAAGAGCATCATTTAAGCAATGAGTAGCTGCTGACTCACCAGAAAAAAATTCTGCAGAGGCAGCTAATTTACATATAATGATACTTAGCATTTGTAAACACTGCCTTGCATCTACAGAGGACTGTGCAAACATCTAATCATATATCACTTACACAGATTAGTTCTGTTAGCCACTTTGGACTCCTCCTTTCCTGAGAAATGTAATCCAATCTGTAGTCTCAATTTAACTTGTTTAGGTTTTTTTGCAGTAGTTTGTCAGGACAGAAAAAGGGAAGGAAAAATCCCAAGATTTTCCAGGTTGCTTTGGGGAGTAAGGTATCCAGCTCTGAACAGCAGGGGTAACTGAGCACTTAATTGCCTTTGAAAGTCACTACTTTTAAATTCAATTATAATCTCACCTACAAGAGATGATAACACAAATTTCTGTACTTCTTACATGTGAAACATTTATTTGCCACTATGAGATACACTGCAACATTTACAAATGCCTCAAATAGCGGGGATGAGGGGGAACAGGCTGAGGTGGTAGTTGGGGAAACTGAGACTCTTGCTCTAGATTTACGCTGATGTTCTGTAAATTTAATACTTGACTTCTCAGTCCTTTTGCTAAATGATTCTGCTTTGTAGATGAAGTAAATAGATTCAGAACTTTCTAGACTTTTTCATTACACTTAATATCATCTTAGACCAATGAGGCTGGAAAGGTGTAAAATAAGAGCAATAGCTGACAACTTTTTAAGTAGTTAGCTTGCTGTTCATGTCAAAGTTAGCTAGAAATAAAAAAAGTATATTACTTTAAAGACAGTCTCCTCCAGATTTTGCCATACCTGGTAAATTAATTATTATCCTTTATGTGGAAAAAAATACAAAACGAGGTGATGAATTAGTATTCTTTGAAGTGTGTGTCTATATATATTTTTCACAATGTATGTCAATCAATATTATGTTCAACCACTGTTTCTTTCCTTCTTTCTGTAAAACTCAAACCTCCAGTAAGGTGCATAAAGTCCTATGACATTATGGCTTCTCTTGCTTCTTAGTGAGCTCTGCCTTTGAAATCAAGGATGTACTTTATTGAGCAGCTCTGAGGGACAGGGCATTGGACTAAATGTCAGAGATTCTGGGCTGGATTTCTGCCTCAGCCATGAGCTTTCATACATTATTTATGTTATTAAATGATGATTAGCACAATGCTGTATATTTCTGAAAATGGAGCTTTAACAAGTTCGTAGTATATAAGACTGTGTATAAGTGTAGTGATAGGACGTGGGGTAACAGCTTTAAACTGTATGAGGGCAGATTTAGATTAGATGTAAGGAGAAATTCTTCACTATGAGGGAGGTGAGACACTGGCACAGGTTGTGTGGAACCTGGAAGGGTTCAAGGCCAGGTTGGACGGGGCTTTGGGCAACCTGGTCAGTGGAAGGTGTCCCTGCCCGTGGCAGGGGGTTGGGACTAGATGATCTTTCAGGTCCCTTCCAAACCAAACCATTCTAGGATTCTATGAAGTGTGTGTGTATATATATATAAAAAGTCCATAGTGTGGAACAGTAAAAGTAGAAGGATCACAACAAGGAAACAGGTTAGCAGAAAATTAGAGTGCATAGCAGCTTGTAGTAGGTATCAAAAATATGCACATCTTGACTTCATTCCATTTACTTCTTCATGGGCAGAAGCTGGTAATAGACTATTTTAATACTTTTTCAAAAGCTGCCTAGGAAACCTAGCTAGTAAGCCATAAAGGGAATGAATAAGTCCCCAGAAGGCTTCCTTTCTTTTCTTTTATAAATATGTAGGGGGAAAAGCAAGATAAAAACCCTACAACTTCAAAGATCGATGTAAAATAACTTTTCTTTATCTATTATCTTGCCTACTGCAATGCACTAAAGAAGTTCTCTGAATGTTATGGAATTTAACGTTAAACAAAAATAAGCAGAAACAAAAATCTGTTCTAATTTCCTTCTAATTACTTGCTCAGAACCAATCAAGCTGCTAGTCAGGGGAATTCAAGACATCACACTGAAGTGCTAAGGCTTGGACAATAAGCCCAAGCCAGAGTTGACCTATAGATGAATCCTGTACATTTTATAACTGATAACCATTGTGCTATTAGGTATTATACTAAGTTATAGCAAACCAACTGTTCTGATGTAAAAGGTGGGAATACTGAAGCCTGAGCAACAGGCCCTGAACTGAAACTGCTAACTCTGTATGTAGTCATTAGTGAAATATGCATAGAAGATGTAGTTTAAACAGCATAAAACATGTCTATCCTGAATGTATCCTTATATTTCTTTATGTGTGAGCAAGATAACAAGACCACGGAAACAGTTGTCTGGCCTTGTGACCTTGCTCATAAATTAACTAGATAAGCAGGGAAACTCCCTTAGCTTCTCCCTTAAGCCCTGGCCAGGCTCTGGGGGGAACCTAACTGAGATGAAAACCAGATATTTCCGCTTAAAACAAAGGTGTCAGCTATTCTGGCTTACTGATTTTTAGGTATATAAGGCTGGGCCCGCTCACAGCGACTTTGGAAGCCTCACCTACGGGTGGACGCACCGCGTAGGATTTCCCACTTGCAGGGAAAGGTTCTCCAAATCCTCGCTGTAACCGGGGCTCCCCAGCGACTGCGGATCTGGATGATGGTAACGTATGCAAGTGGTGATGGATCTTTCTTAATCACTATTCTCTCTCTCTCTCAAGTAGTAATGATTTGATGCATTACCCTGTATTTTCCTATTTGTTTAAGTGCACTATTCTGTCTTTTCTTACTGTATGTTTTCTGTATTATTCTGTTACATTATTTAGTTATTTCTAGTAAAATATGCCTGCTCTTTTCACTCTGGTGTCTGAGTTTAATTGATATCCCTGATCAGCAAAACATAAATTGGTGTCAGAAGTGGGATCCAACAAAAATGCCATTATTTAAAGTGACCATTGGATGTTTTAAATTGTATGAAAACGTACCTATTGAAAAAGGAAAAGAAACTACAAATTCAAGTAAACGAGGGTGGATTTTGTTAACTGCATGTAGAAAACAACACCAGAGTAAAGAGAGGCTGTTGTTAGAGAGCTCCCAGATGGAGCGACAGATATGTGATTTGAAGAGTCAAATAGTGATGTTGCAATGCCAGAATAAGTTGTTTGCTGATAAGCTGGATACTTATCAGACAGTGGCAAAGAAAGCTGCGGTGCGAGTAGCACAATATAAGTATAGGAAAAGGAGAAAGTGTAAGAAAGTTCATGCAGTGATTGCAGAAGCGAGTGTGCAGTGGGATCCTGGTAGAGATCCTAATATTGGGCAACCTGTGAGGAAGGATATGATAGAGGATTATACACAGTATCAAGTAAATGATATAATTGAAAGATTTAAGCAGAGACCGGGGGAATCCTTGCTCTCTTGGATGGTGCATTTGCAGGATCAGGGAGTGGCAGGGGTAACCCTAGACGCAGGAGATTCTAAAAAGTTTTTGATTTTAAGTTCAAATGCTTTTGTGCAGGATGCATTTCAAAACAACACTCAGGATATTAATTTGTTAGCACTGGCTGATCTGGGATGTAATACCAAATATCCTACAGAGAATGACTGGCTGGCATCTGACCGTCAGTGGTATACTTTGCGAGATTGTATACAGCGAATGAAAGAGGAAGGGATGAAAGCAGCTATTTTTGTAGGAGACGCTGACTTTATGATGTGGCATCCTTTGCCGGTCACTATGAGAAACAGAGTGATTAAAACCATTCCACTGGCATATAAAAATGTAATTATGCCCCTTTGCATTAATGAAATGGGGGATCCCCTCGATGAAGTAATAGAAAAAGTGCAACAGTTACGTGACCTTGAAGAGTGGAGCCCCCGAGGGAGTGCAGGGAATCGAGATACTCGAGACAGCCCTAAAGGCAGTGAAAACAGGATTTCTCGTACGGAAATGTTTACGGCTTTGTTAAAAGACAGCATGTCTCATGAAAAAATTTATGGTATTCCAACTAACGAGCCATGGCGAATATATACACAGAGAGGGCTGAATAAACCTAGCAAGAGAGTGCAGAGTGCTAAAACTAAGGATCCAGGGACAACTCAGCCTATGGCACCCCTTCTCGAACCTCAACGGGACCCTCCATCTGCCCACGGAGGGCCCCCCGTGAGTGGATCACTGGTTCCGGGGGTGAAAGAGGATTGGGCAGCATTTTCTGACTTGTACCCTTTGCAGGAGGCAAGGGAGGGGAATCAATGTTATAATCAGCACATATGAATTAATGGCCAAGCTCCAGGGCAGTGAGTGCAGAAGGACCGATGGCCCCATGTAGAACTTAAAGTTTTGGTTTTTTTATTTTTTTTTCTTTTGTTGTTGTTTGTTTGTTTTTTATCTAGAACAACCAGTTCCCACAAACTGTAAATACCCTAATTGAGGATGGAGCAGAGGCCTCCTTAATATATGGGAATCCCAGGAAATCTAAAAGACAACCTGTAATTATTACAGGTTTGGGAGAAAAATAAATTAAAACTGTACAAACACAAATGGAAATGAAAACAGGAAACCTCCCAAAATTATTATATTCTGTCATGATTGTCCCCATTCCTGAATATAAAATCAATATAGACATTCTAAGAAGACTAACTTTAAATCTTTCTGATAGTCAGTATCAATTTGGAGTTAAACCCTGTATTACTACCAGACCTGTTACGGTCAGCAAAGTAAAAAAAAAAAAAAAAAAAAAAAAAAAGCCTCCTGAGCAGATCCTGGCTGCAACTAAGTTAGTTACAATGAGGCAATATAGAATTCTGGGAGGACATGAAGAGATATCACAGACAATTAGAAATTTATTAGATGTAGAAGTTTTGAGGTGGCAGTCCGGTGTGGCCTGTCAAGAAAAGTGATGGATCCTAGAGAATGACAGTGGATTTTAGAGAAATAAACAAACATACTGCACCGCTTGCAGCAGCTGTGCCAGACACTGTCACTTTAATAAAAGAAGTTCAGAAACATCCAGGAACTTGGTACGCTGTAATAAATTTAACTAGTGCATTTTTATTTTTTATTTTTACTATCCCAATTGCAGAAAAGCATTTGCTTTCTCAAGGGTGGCTGCAGAGCCCCACTATCTGTTATAGAATTGTAGCTGAACACTTAGATAAAATACAGCTGCCTTCTCACACACAATTAAGCCACTATATAGATGGTATTTTGATTTAAGGAAATGATGAGGAGGAAATACAACAAGTTCTTGAATTAGTGGTAGATCATATGAAACAGAAGGGTTGGGAAATTAACTCTGCAAAAATCCAAGGACCGTCTGAGACAGTGAAGTTTCTGGGAATTCAGTGGCATTGTGGGCATCAAGCCAGCCCCACATGGCCCTGACCACACCAGAAATCCATCCTATTTTACAGGACAACCTGTCTTAGTCAAATTCCCCATGGTGGGAGCAGTACTATTAGTATTGGATACCCAAATAAACAAGTATACCTGGAAAGCAAAGATGCTCATGGAAAGGAGCACGAAATTAATACAATGTGGATTATCCCATCTTTCTAATTATAACCCACTTCCGGTTCTCAAAATGAACCGAGAAGCTTTTCTTTCCTTTTTCTTGCAGGTAAACCCCCCGGAGAAAGATATCCTGAGTCACGACGGGGGATCCTTATGTGAATTTAAATTTTTGTATAGTGTCGATGTTCATTGTCTTATTAATATTTCTAAGATGTATTGTCTATCATTGCAAAAATTGCTTTGGGTGACTGTTCCCCTCTCCCTTGGTTCTGGGGGAAGCACCGGCTTCCTAAGTGTTAACCAAGAATAGCAGGAAAACGAATTTGTGGATTTAAGTCAGTTACCAGTATTATGAGCAAACAACAGACACCAAATCAGGGGAAGGTCCCTTTGCTAATGGGGCCTGGGCTTTAAAAGGTCATTACTGGGCCCATGAAGGCAAGATGGAAATACCAAGACCTAAACCACACATGCACTCTGGGCTGGGAGCATGGAAATTCATTTTCCTGCTGCAAAGGCAGACCCCAGCTCCAGCGAGCCAGACCATCTTCAGCTCCACAATTGACAACAACAACCAGAATATTTTCCCTTGTGATATGTATGTGTTAGTCTTATAAGTGTCCATGTAAAACATCCTGTAATTGTACTTGTTCATGCAGACAACCACCTTCTTCCCCCAATCCCCAAGGACCGGGAGTACATCCATTAGGCCCAGCGTGGGACACATTTTAGTTAAATATGTTTGGTTAAAATATTGTTAATTGACATTGTTATTGTCACTGTTACCTTTATTATATGTTTGGTTAGGATGTTGTTAACCATTGTCAGTGTTAATATTGTTTTATTTGTTATTTGTAGTGTTATTGCTCATTTACCTTTGTTTAAATCTGGGATAGAAGTTTCTAGGCCCAGATGACACATACGCTTTAGGATAAAGGGGCGTGGAAAGCGATTTTCCTGCTGTGTATGCTGACCCCAACTTCGTCAGAGCAGGGCAACAGACTGCGTGGACTACCAGAGCCACAAACACTCAGTGATATATTACCAGAATCACGGAGAAATAATGGATAATATGTTAGTAATAATTTCAATTCACTTTATAGCCTGAGCCTTGATAATAATTTTCTTATTTGTTCTTATAATACATCTTTTTTGTCCCTGTGAATGTCAATCATGTAAACTGCCATTGTGTTCTTCTACTGATTCCTTGCAACCTTAAAATCGGTTTGTAGAATGTTTTGGTTTTGTAGAGTTAGTTAATTTTGAGCATGACATGTTTGTTAGAGATGTTGTTAGCTATATGCTTGTTAACTGAAGATATTCATATTTGTTAAATATATTGTTAGTTACATGTTTATTAACAGAAAATTTATATATCTGTTAAAGATGTTATTAGTTATATGTTAGTCAGAAATATCGTTAGTTGTCATGTTGCACGCTATTTCTGTCCTTTCTTTCTCTCTCTCTTTATATCTCTATCCTTCGCACCACCACGAGGACAGCAATGTCAAACCATGGGGCAGTGTGAGAGACTGTATTGCCTCGACATTGCTGCTGCACCACTACCACTACATGACCTCAACATCCTGTCGCCGTGAAGGAGTACGCTCTGAAGGAGATGAATTGTCCCCGAAGAAACCACCATATCTGCCTGAAACCAGAACAACATCATCCTTGGCAGTGCCTGCCAAGCTGCGCTTGTGCACGAGCCAGGTGGAGAAGAAATCAGGGTGAGGAAGGCGTGCGGAAGCTGAAGACACCACAGGCCGACACCCCTCCTCCAGCACGACCACTGAGAACACCTGGACATGTGCACCTGGAGGAACACGGAGCGGCACGTATGACAATGAGCTCCGTGGAAATGGGTGGACTCTTTGGAGAAATTGTGGGGACTTGGACAATAAAAAGACTGCATACTCCTCTCTCAGGGCTCAGAGATGAGATTTCAGGAGAGACTGAACCAACAGGACATCACTGGATTCGTGGTGGTAACTGATTTTGTTGCATCTCTTCTGTTTGCTTGCTTAGGTATTCTGACTTTTTCTTTCTTCTTTCCTCTGTCCTATTGCTATTATTGCTTGTTACAGGAAATAGAGTTTACAAGGTTGCATGGTATCTAACCTCGTTTGTGTCTTAAGATCACTACTAAGATCATTTAAGAACCCTCCCTGATATTGGATCGGGACACGCCTGACAAAACATCATCAACTGATGAACGAAAACTAATGTCACTAACCATAGAGATGGTTTGAGAGCCATGATTCACCTATAGGTCAAAGGACCGAATGAAGTGCTAAGGCTTGGACAATAAGCCCAAGCCAGAGTTGACCTATAGATGAATCCTGTACATTTTATAACTGATAACCATTGTGCTATTAGGTATTATACTAAGTTATAGCAAACCAACTGTTCTGATGTAAAAGGTGGGAATACTGAAGCCTGAGCAACAGGCCCTGAACTGAAACTGCTAACTCTGTATGTAGTCATTAGTGAAATATGCATAGAAGATGTAGTTTAAACAGCATAAAACATGTCTATCCTGAATGTATCCTTATATTTCTTTATGTGTGAGCAAGATAACAAGACCACGGAAACAGTTGTCTGGCCTTGTGACCTTGCTCATAAATTAACTAGATAAGCAGGGAAACTCCCTTAGCTTCTCCCTTAAGCCCTGGCCAGGCTCTGGGGGGAACCTAACTGAGATGAAAACCAGATATTTCCGCTTAAAACAAAGGTGTCAGCTATTCTGGCTTACTGATTTTTAGGTATATAAGGCTGGGCCCGCTCACAGCGACTTTGGAAGCCTCACCTACGGGTGGACGCACCGCGTAGGATTTCCCACTTGCAGGGAAAGGTTCTCCAAATCCTCGCTGTAACCGGGGCTCCCCAGCGACTGCGGATCTGGATGATGGTAACGTATGCAAGTGGTGATGGATCTTTCTTAATCACTATTCTCTCTCTCTCTCAAGTAGTAATGATTTGATGCATTACCCTGTATTTTCCTATTTGTTTAAGTGCACTATTCTGTCTTTTCTTACTGTATGTTTTCTGTATTATTCTGTTACATTATTTAGTTATTTCTAGTAAAATATGCCTACTCTTTTCACTCTGGTGTCTGAGTTTAATTGATATCCCTGATCAGCAAAACACACACAGATTAACATTTTACTATCTTTGTTTTTACATACAAAACTTGGTTACTTTGTTAATGGACAAAAAAACAGACTGTTGAATTTTGTTTAAAATGTAGATAGCTGATTATTTCTTGGAAGAATATTTACATGCTCTTGCAGCAGCTTAATCTTGAGATTGCTTTTTTCCAGCATTATTGGCCAAAGAAAGATTCCTTCTAATCTCAAGGAGGTTTTTCAAAAGCTGCTGAACAAAATCCTAAATTAAAGTAACATTGATAATACTTCTATTCATTGAAAATAAGGGTGAGAATGCTGAGTGGAAGTGCCTTTAGAACAAATACGTATCTAAAGATCAGAAATGGTTCAAAACTTTTTCATCTTGAGTAGTCTTGTAAACTCTAGTAAAACCACTAAAACTCTCACAATTTCTTTTTCTCATGTAAATGAAAGGAAAGCATGGGCTTACAGTTTTCAAAGTGCTACCTATACCCATAGGAAAAGTACAATATATATTTGGATTATTGTGTTTCTTTATGTTATTATATTTCTTTATGCTGGTCTTGAGTGTTATCTACTACACTTAGGAAAGTATGTGATTTGTTTTCGGAGGAAACTGTACTCCTAAATTCCTTTGAAAAATCTCTCTCACTGAAACTGTTACAGCCCTAATTCTTTATAGAGATAACAAACAGCACGTGTCTTGTCTTTTCTTTATATGCTGAACAAAAATAGTTTGATTAATTTGAAACTACAGGCATGGCAAAAGAAGAAGTTATAATAAATTTGTAAATGGGGAGAATTTTACTTGGGTTTCTTTTTTTTTCTTTTTTTCCTTTTTTTTTCTTTCTTTTTTTACTGTAGCTTTATTAAAGTTGTTTACTGGTAAGGAGGAAGGGGCTTGTATTTAAGCTATCAGTTTGGAATACTGAAGGAGTTTACATCTTTTTCTACCTGACGTGTTTGTTTCTGAGTTTGATACCTTTTTTTTTTTCTATGTTGCCGTATATCTGCAAAACACTGGTAGCATAATACTTCTGAAGTTCTCAGAAACTAAGATGTGGGAGGGAAAGCAATGTCTACGCAAAACTTAAGTTTTTGAGTAAATTCTTGTGAAATAATGATTAAATGATTTTGGTAAATTATAAGATCAGCAAACAAAAAAAGTAACAGAAAACCTCCTAAACTCAGAAACCCCAGCTTTAGCCCCTTTCCACTCCGTAAAATTTCAAACATTTATGTAGTAGTAAGGATGTGCGTAACTTGCAGAAGGATGCCTGAAGCCAGGATACAGCTTTTGGGATAGGTGGGGAGAGGAGGGAAGGCCCTCTGACATTCAGCATGGCATTTACTTACATGGACCTATGCCAAGTAATTATTTTTTTGCTTTTGCTCTTCTTATTTGTTTTATTGCTTATATGTGTATAGCCTTTCTTTCTTAGCTAGTATTTGTTTATTAAGTTGAACTTAGTTGAACACTTTAAATAATCTTGTTCCAGTTCATGATTTTTTTCATGAAAAACTCATTTTCCTTGTTTACCTTCTCTTTGGATGTGGTTATTTAGCTCACTCAGTGGCGAGTTCTGGCAGAATTACTGAAACATCTATAGAAAAGAGACTTTCAAATGGCAGCACACAACTTCTTGTGAACATGAAGACATTCGCGTGAACATGGGAGAGATTTCTGAATGCCCACATGGCAAAGCCCTGTTGTGCAAACTCATGGGTATGGACGCAAACTTCATTTTTCTGCAGCATTATCTAGTTCTGCTTCACCACCGTAAACCCCTATTTTTTTTGATTTCCTGAGTGAGAACTATAAACGTCACAATATGATGAGTTAATGAGTGAGCACCAGGCTGGGCTCTCTGCAAGTCTTTGCTATGTGGCTTTAAATCATAAAATCAGACCCCTAAATTTATCTGAACATAGCCTCTTTTTTTGCCTATGCGGTTTAATTAACTAATGTCTTAAGTGAGGATTCAAGTACCCATGTAGACTAAATGAGCCAATTTAGGATCCTGCAGGAGCTGAGTCCTTCTGAAAATACATTACATCTCTTCTTCCACAAAGGAATGCAGAAAACACTTAGAAAGCATGAAAGAACAGAACCGATAAAGAGAGGAAACTTGGCTTTTTCATTAGTTTTTGGTATAAGGTCTATGACAACAGAGCATTTTCTTCTCATCCTCCAAACGCTTTGGCCTGGCATCCCAAAAAGTTGAGAGCACACAGCCAAGAGCAGGGGGAGAGCTCAGGGCCCCTTTCTTATTGCCAGCTTTACTCAGGAGCCTGGAAGAAACTGCAGCAGCCGTATTTCTTCCATTTGGGCTTCAGCAGTGACCATGGGTGTAATCCGTGACCACTGGTGCCAACTGAATGAAAGCACAGAGACACCCTACGGCCCAGCAAACGCCATTCTGGCCGTGCTGCTGTGCAGTAGGCACCATCTTGTGCGAGTGCCAGGCCCTGGGACCTGCCTGGCCTGGGCCTGGGCCTGCGATGGCTGGTTTTAATGCTTGTGCTGGGGTGAGGGCCGGTGCCCTCAGCTGGCTGAAGCTCTGCGAGGGGCCTCTGTGAGGAAGGACTCTCCAGCCACGGCAGGCACTGAGTGGTGCCAGGAACTGCCCTTCGCGTGGCCGCACACAAGCCCCAGCCCCGGGGAAGGAGCTGCCACAAGCAGCCGTGGCACCTCCTGGCGAGGGGCTGGGGCTGCCCCTGGACCTCCCCCCGCCGTCTGTCCTGTCCCCCCACTCCTGGGCAGCCCTGGTGGTGCCTGGGAAGCCAGGACGGCCAGAGGAGGGAAAACCACAGTTGAGATCCCAGGCAGAAGCAGGTGATGCTCCTGTATAACTAAAGGTTAACTAATGAGAGGGAAGCTCCATTAACATCTAATATTAATTAGATAGCTTGCACTGTTACACTCTTAAAACCTTAGCTAGGCAAGCAATAACTTTTTGGCTTTATGCCTGGTGCATTCCTTTTTTCCCAGAGCAAGTTTTGAGGGTGACAATGGGTTTATCTGGGCTGATAATTCAGTTTTGCACACACTGTCCCAGAAGGGCTTCTGCTGCTTCAGAGGCCCCACATCACTTGCAGACAGTGTCAGATGCTGGTTGGTGTTTAACATCGCTGAAAGTTTACAGTTGTTTCCTCACATGCGCTTATTTTTACATGGTTGAATATTCATTGCAACTGCAGAACAGCTTGCTATGCCAAGAAGCCAACTTTTGTATAAATGAGAACAGAAAAACTTTAAAGAGCTAACAGTAAGTCAAAAGAAGCATGTTACAATGTTTAATTTCTACAGACATGTATCACACCGAGACAAAGAGTGATGTGCTTGTTAACAGTCACCATAGACAATGGGTTTAGAATAATTAAATCTTTAGAATTGAAGGTATACAAATCAGAATCAAAAGACTTCACTGAATTTAGCATCTCAGACAATATTACTGTTGAAATAGGAAAAGTATTGTATTATGGGCGTTAAATTATAAACTCCTACACACAGAACAATTACAAGTTATTCAAAACTGCATTTTTTTCTCTGAAAGGGCATTTATAAAAATGCAGAGGCTCATCATACCTTGTATAGACACTGAGGCAATTCATGGTGAAGGCTTCTGGAAACAGAACTGAGATTTGATAAGTGATTGCTAAGATAAACATTACAGAAATGCTGAGGTCCTGGTTTTAGAAGTGAGAAAGGCTTCTAAATCTATCAGGTGCTCCTGAGAATGTTGCTATTTGTTATATCTCTGCAGCATTTCAGTGTTTAAGTGCCCATTTTGAGATACTTTGGGCCTGATTAAAAAATAATAATAATGGCTGAGTAGTTGGGATATCCACAGAATTCAGTCAGGCTAATATAAGGCTGTGTTGCGTTATGAGCAGTGTCAACGTTGTCAGTGATCAGTTTCCCAAGCGGTATTTTAATATATAACTAATAATTAAAAGATATTTTTGTGACTACTGAGGCTTTTCTGTCCGAGTGCTGGTTTTCTTGCTTTGTTAGAAACGGGCCATCCCAATGCATCCTGGCCCCTGGAACTGGGCTGGCGACCACAGTCTTAAATTCCTAGATGAGAAAGGCTGCTTGCTGTTGTATGATATGGACTATTCCTTGGTATTTAGTTTTCCCTCTTTAAAAGTCTTGTTCTCTTGCTGGTGAGAAGTGGGAAAACACTTTAAATTTTAGGAACGTTTGTGATAAAAGAAACTGTTTTCTGCTCAGCTCTGTTTACAGCTATAGGAAAATAATAAAATATTTTGGTGGAGAAGAGTTGGTACCCTTAAAGTATTATCAGAAAAATATTTTTCCAGACCTTTAATACAAATAGTCAGATTACACAGACATTTACTGTGAATGTTTTTGCATGTAGCTGTTTTTAAGAAGCTATTTTGATGTTCCTGAATACTGTGCACAAAAGAAAGCATCCTCATTTTGTTAGTTACTACTTATGAAAATGACTTTATACATCTTATTTATAACCTAAATGTAGAGTTGTGACTTTATCTTGGTTGTTATGCCTTATTGGAGTAAAAATACAGTTATACTAAAGCAGCAACAGAGGAAAAAATCCTGTGGTTTCTGTAGGTAGCTATTGCATGCTATTTTACTGGGTTGGCTTACAAGACAAAAATGTTCATTCTTTATTTGTGTGAACAGCCAACTGTAGCAGCACCAATGTCTGTAACTGGATTTCATTATGGAAATTCAGCTAAAAAGGGCCACAGGCACAAAAATCCATTAAAATGTTTCTATTGCTTTACATATTCTTCTGTGATAAAAATAGCCCTATATTTGAATTTAAGAAGCTTTAGCCTAAAGGGTAGCAGATGGATATTAAGGAGATTATAATAAAGAAGGGTATTATCAAAAAAAAAAAAAAGGCAGAAAAAAAAGGCAGATGGGGGAGAACCATTCTTTCATATTTAGGGAAATCATTTGTAATAGCAAAGGTATTCCAAAAATCTGATCTCTTTCTAGGTAATCAAGAATGACTTGTTGATTCTTTATGTTACTACATGAAGTCCTGATATAAAAATGGGCTTGTTCAATAATAAACTGATACAAATGGCAGCTAAAAAATTGGATGGATCTAGGACACTTTCATTGTTGTCACTGTAACGATGTAAAATGTGACAAGTGGCTGCCATCTGAGCATATTTTGAAATACATGGAAAATGTTGTTTGGCTTATTAAGAGTTTCAAAAAGCAGCCTTCAGAAGTTTCTGAGAATGGGCGGCCGTTGCCAGTTCTAGACACAATTTCCCTTGCTATAGGACCACTCTATATCTGAACGTTTTTCCCTATCTTTGCAAATTTGTCCTGACAGATTTAAAGGGTTTCTCAAGTTTCTTGAAAATTTCTGGTTCCCTTGGAGTTCAGAGAGACCTTTCCAGCAGCCAGATCAGAGTTTCTGCTTCAAACACAGAAATAAGTTCTTACCTACTGTGGGTGCACAGATCACTTGCACTGATACATGTGTTACAGGTTTGGGACAAATCAGACTGACTTGCCACATTTGCATGGAGGGAGAAGCAAACCTGAAACATATCTGGCAATTTTCAGAGTTGTTATCTTGATATGTTATGGTGCACAGGGGCAAGTCTGCAACCAAACTGTCCAGAAGCACTGAATAGTAAAGCAGTAGTTTATTGCTTCTTAGAAGCCAGACAGGCTTTGAGTAGTTCAGCATGCTGTGTCTTGCATCCTCTGGCCTTTGGAAAGGGGGGATTCTTGGATTGCAAGGGGTTGCTGCATCTGCTGTACCTCTGTGATGAAGGGTAGAGTGGCTGACGGGGGGAAAAAAATCACAGGTGGCTCATCTCAAGCTCTCTGGTGTGCTGGCTGTAGGTGGCCCATTTAAGTCTGATGGGATTAGCTGGCTTCAGTGGACTTGACATCTCTGTGAGTAAGGTTAGACTTTTCCTTCAGTTCAGAGTCTGTCATACCTAGCTGGGCCTAATGATGTTTCAATGATTACATTCCCCTTCTTATACTTACCTTTTCTTGGTTGAATATTGTGAGCAGTGTTATAAGGACGGATTTGTTAGATATTGCTCATGCTATTTGAGTGAGCCCTGGGACTTTTCCAGTGAAAGATAAGGGAAGAAAAGGACAGGGGGAAAAAAGGAAACAATTGCATGTCTTAATAACTAAGAAGGGTTAAACAAAGAGATGACTGCTGCAATGCCTAAATGTTTTTGGCATCCCTTTAATGTGAAGCCTTTTCATCTGAGTTATACCTTCAGAAGTCAGATCTCGCTAGACTCCCTTTGAGTTTTGTGCTTCCATTTCTGTCCTAATTACCTTTCTCAGAGTGAGATTGCTCTTCTGTCTTAGCAGAGGGGGATTTTTTTAATGCAATGTTGTATTTTTATATATATATATCTAGAGAGAGTCAGATTCAAGTCTTTTGTTCTTGGCACTCACCATATGCTACTGTTTAATATTTAATCAGCCCCACCTCATCAGAAACACTGCTGGCCTCATTAGATAATTAATGGCTGCCTGCGTCTCATTTGCTTCAGTTGATACATCTGCAGCCAGTAATTAGAGCAGGAGTTTATTAGTTGCACTGGCTTAGTTTATTTGTGAAACAATCTCTCCTTTGATTGAAGCCGCTGGGACTGGCATATGTGGACAGCCTGCCTCCCTGTTCAGTAGGGCTCTTTTGTTTACATTTTTGCTACAGTTTTGCAACACTGCACATCCTGGCAGTCCTAGGAACAGTTGGTGGTGAAGATTTGCCTTTTATAATTTAGAAGGTAATTGGGTAATTCAGTGCAGTAAAGCTACTGCAAAGCAATTCTGTAACTTTGGGGAGGGGTGAGGAGGGAAATCTGGTAGACAGTTCATTTATAGTTTTTAGTTTTTTAGGGTTTTTTTTAATTTTTCTAACATCTTAATAAAAATTCTCTGGATCTGTGAAGGATATATGTGAATAGCACAATGTGTTTGGCAAGCTTTTAATTCACAATTTTTATCTTGATATATTAGTTAAAATCCAACCAGTGTTCTTAAATATTGGTGAGTGATCACATGCCAGTATCAGTAACCCATCCTCCTTAATGAATTCCAGTGTTAAACCTCTCTCCTTGGTCTGTCTCCTCATTTGCAAATGTATAAAACGTACTGTGATATTTCTTCTGGCCTTGAGAATTTTTGACAAGGCTCTCACTGAGTAGTCTAAAGGAAAACCTTTATACAATTGTCTATATTAAAATAATGAGATGAATTGTTCCTGTCTCCGAGAGAAAACACAGAATCTTGTCTTGTCAGGATTCAGCCTTTGAAAGATCCTTTCCTATCGTTATACCTCTTAAGGTATAACAGCAATCCTGATTAAGTGGGTTTGTTTTCTCTGAGAAAATAAGTCATAGCTGTTTCTCCTCCTCTTAAACAGGTTTCTGTACCAATGCTTATCCAGCCAGGCAGAAGTTCGAATGGGGAGCTGCTCCCTCCTCATTGCCTACTTTTGTCTTGCATCTTTGCTGAGTAACTTGCCTTGGTGCATACAGGTATTGCTGCATTCAACTGGAATGGCACGTGTGTATGTTGAACGGCCCCTAGCAACATGATGGAAGAGTTAACAGTTAATGTTGGGAAGAGATCTGTATCAAATTCAATTATCTTTACCACTGTGAATAGAAAGGCAAAAAGAAAAATTGTTTTATTTTTTGCATTTTTATTCTCCAAAGGGCCAGATTATTGAGTTGGCACTGATTTTTTCCATGTGAGAAAAGGTAATTCAGGCTGTTAACTCTGCTATTGTCCTCAGTGAGGATTCAACTAAAGTGAATATTTCTGGTTAGGTCTTGTTCCAAGATTAGCCTGTCAGATCTAACCATCCTTGCCTGTGTGCAAGAATTCCTGCAATTAAGCCTTATTTCTCTTATTGTACCTCTGTCTCTACCAGCACATAAAAGCATACCCTATAGCTCCTCTGCTCTGGGATGCTCTTTCCTTCTGCTTGTTGTCCCTTGTTTAACCGGGGGAAGGCTATTGCAGGGCTTTCAGCATGTCAATGATTTTTGCCTTCAGCTTTGCTGCAAAAGAGATAGGTTCTAGTCAAAATTTAAGCTACACGTTCTTCTAAGCTGTGTGCAAACCAGGTAAGTTACTGCAGGTTGGAAGCATCATCAGCCTCCAGAGGGCTGGGTTAAAAGTAACCCTGGGTGAGTTATTCAGTTAAAGACATAAACTGTCTGATTAGACTTGGGGCCACCAACTCCCCAACCTTTTTTTTTTCATGCAGTAGTGAAGTGCCTTTAGCTGTCTTTCCTGTGAAGTCTTCTTTCCATTATTCTGTGCATTTGGGTGGGGTTTTTTTACTGTTTGGTTTTTGTCCTATTTTGTGAGGAGTTAGCTACCTCTCTTGCATGGCTGATTTTTTTTTTTTTTTTTCTTTTTTCTTCCTGATGTCATGTAGAGGTTTAACCTTGGAGAGGAGCTAGAATTCATGCTAGCCACATCTTAAAAAGAATGGTACCAGGCAGTCTGGCTGCACAATTGGAAGGGGTGTCAGCGAGCAATAGTTTTACTATAGCTCCAAGCAATGGCTTCCTTATCAGTCTTCAAAACATTAAAAAGTCTTTTCTTCTACTAGATAATCCTTTATCATGCCTCTGTAGCTCCACTTAGCCTACACTGGCAGATTCAGTGTGTTTTGACAGTTCTGACCTGATGAAAAAGCTTGTGCTATGTTTGTAATTGATTGTACCCATAAATGACTCACGGACTCTATTTTGTTTCTGTTGTTCAGTGTGTCACTTGAGCTTTTTGTTTGTGTTTCTCTGGTTCGATTTCTCCACAGTGAGAAGAGCTTTGCAGAAACAAGTTTAGATTCTCATTCATAAGGTGGTGTTGGGCTGCCTCTGGAAACAGGGGAGGACAGAGAGACAGCCGTCAGCATTTTCTGAGCAGAGCTAGAGTCTAATGATC
This sequence comes from Strix aluco, assembly GCF_031877795.1. Taxonomy (NCBI): domain Eukaryota; kingdom Metazoa; phylum Chordata; class Aves; order Strigiformes; family Strigidae; genus Strix; species Strix aluco. The sequence goes on along the minus strand of NC_133945.1, from coordinate 18,851,129 downwards.
GCTTCCTGTGCTCCGTGGGGTATGCACAGGCTGCCTGGGCATTGCTGCCTGGAAATCTGGATCAGACTAGTTGGTTAATAAGCACTCTTTTGCTCAGATTTTTCTGTCATTGTGTTTGGTCAGTAATGATGTCCTGAACCCTAGTATTGCTTAACTTTCACTTTACCATATTGCTGGTACAGGGGTGTCTGCCAAACAACATTTGGGTTAAATTTCTAAATGGCAATGCTAGATGTGCCTACACAACTCATTTGAGTATGTATTTGGCTAGAACTCTATGTATCTGCGTGTTATTGCCTGTACTGCTTCATGGATTTTATATATTTGAACCAACCGTGTATTTGCGAAATTTTCCAAACCCCATTTTTTTTCCTGAATCCTCCCAATGTCTTATGAACTGTGTTTTGAGTGCTGGGTTTTTGAAGGCTGATTGTTTAATGGTGTTACATTCCCAGATCTCCAAAACACCTTTGGGTATTTAACTTCCTAAGATGCCTTTGAAAACCCCAATCTTATTTTTGAGTCCTAAACTCTAAGCTTTGTTTATAGTTTGTGTACATGATGACTTTTATTAGCTCACAGGACTCTCATTATTGTGCATGTATTCAGTTATATTGTGACTTTTTTTCACCTTTGTATGGTGAAGTGATGAAGACAAAGGCAAGGGCATATGCTAGTTGATTCTTCAGAAAGACAAATGTCTTTTTTTTTCTCCATTGACTTATACATTGTATGGCAATTTACCCTTGCACACCATCTCTTCAGATCTGGAAAGTCTTACCGTTTTATCCAACCCTTACAACAGAATTTACAAGACTAGAAAACCATTCTTAAAATTTCATTAGGAAATGAAAAATTTCCAGACTACTTCAGTCTGTTAGAAATGTCATTTAAAGTAATATATAGATGAAACCTATTCCCACAAGCTGAAATGTAACAGAAATTTAGCTGACATATCATATAATAGTGAAAGAGACACTACACACACTACTTCGATAACAAAATGATGAAAGGTTACAATAAATCTCTCTGTATATGCCTTTTTTTTTTTTTCTTAAAACACTCTAATTTCATTGTTGTCAAGTTTATATATTCAGAGTCTATCTCCTTTCAGTAATCTCAGGCTTGCCATTCTCTCCAAGGAACACAATTATGTTAGTTCCAAATAAGGGCTCTTTGATCTCTTTTTATTCCTCCTTTGTTTCTGCACAATGAAAGCGAGAGGAACTCAATTAAAGTGACTTAGTCTAGTCTCTTGACAGAAGTTGTTACAAGTAAAGGGTTTGATTCTCTCCTCAGTTAAACCCGTGTTTTGCCAGTGTAGCTACATTGACACTATCAGAGTTGCATTGATGGAAAGCTGGTATAATGGAAGAAAGGATCAATCCTGAAGTTTCTCCAAATAGGCCATTCCAACGAACAGACCACTTTCTTTTTCTCAGCTGAATTGAAAGCAACTTAATTGGCTTTCAAAGTAGGCTGTTCAGTGAAAGATTCCCAAACTGAAGGTGACCATGTTTTCAACATGAATAAGAGATGCATGCTTGTGATAAAACTTTTGTTTGTATTAATATCTGGTAACCCTATAAAAGTAAATTTTAAAAATGATGTGCCCATGGCTGTCACTATTGCCAGACCTTAAAGCAGGAGTGTTACTCGGAATTTTTTCAAGTAAATAATGTCTTAAACTCCATTGTCATGCACCACATATGAACAGTTTCTTTTTTTGAGAAAAGGCATGAATTTCACGTAGTATGAACTCCGCTTTTATTTTCAATCCAAATAATATTCACCATCCTCAATGTATGTTTTTAGGTCTTAAATCAGTCTGTCTCTTGTAAAATCCAAAGATTTGCTAGAGCCTGCAAGGATTATTAACACTTGGTAATTACTCCAAATTAAAATACTTCTATTGAGAAAATGGAAACCTTAAACATTACTGCACCTGTTGCTGTTCAGAAAGCAAGTTCAGGACAGAAAAACATCATTGGAAACTTGGAATGTTCCAGTAAAAGTAGAATATGTAGGTTCTTTACCCTTTGTGAAATACAGTAATTGGTCATTAGTGCTTTGTAGAACTGCTGTTTTTTTGCATAATATTTGGCTTTGCCCTGTTCAGTTTGTAATTGGTTATTAATCAGAATCTGGGCTATTGAAATGTATCTTTGGAGAGATGATCTCTCCATAAAGAGAACTTTGAAGAAGTAAGAGTTAACCTCACTGGTGAACCTAATATTTTCAACTTGGTTTTGTTTAGATTTTGTGCCCCCCCCCCCCCCGTGCATGCATTTTTAATTTTTTAAATTGTTTTTAGTGTTTACTAATTTATTTTGAAACATATTTCCACATGTGCCCCATAATATTTGGGCACCACTATCATGATTAAAAAACAGATATCAAAGACTACTTCTCCTTTACTCCTTTTATTTTGAGGCATCATTTCCTAATTATATCCTGTGAAGGGTTTTTGTCAGTCAGTGGATTTATTCTGTGCTCAATTGTCCACCAACCTTATCCTATAATGCTCCTGTGAAGTTTGTGGTCTTTTGGTTCTCCAGCTTATTAAAGGTTCCTTGTTAAGCTTTATTTAGGAAATCATCTGATTTGGCTTCCTTTAATTTCTGTCAGGATGCACTTATCCCTGGTATGCAAACTATACAAAGCTGGTTTTCCCATTATTCCTCAGAGGTATGAGAAATACAGTTCATATAGGCAGGTTAGTTACTGTCTCCTAAGTGATTTCTCCTTTTAGCCTTCCCACTTTTCTTCTCCTCTGCATCCATTTCCCTATCCTGGGTTAACCCCCTCCTTGCCAAATCACATCTAGTTGGAAAGCCTCATTACGCTGCTTTGTAAGGCTGTCTATCTTGACAAGAGTAAGGATAATTTTTTTTGACACACAATATTGTAGTAGTAGTGGAGATTGCCATCAGAAGATGATCTCAGATGTATTTACTTTGTTTTTCTGAAATAATTTTTCCCCTTTTCTCATGTTTCTAAGCAATGAGGACGGAAACAAAGGTAGTATGCTTGCTACCCAGAAGATTGAAATTACAGGCAAGAAAGAAATGAAGGGAAAGCAAAGAATGTAAGTGTGGGAGGTATTTTGCTTTCCTCTCCAACCTCATAGTCAATTTGGACTTGTCTGGAATGAATCTAATGATCTCTGGGATATTTGATCAATTCTTATTCAAGAAAATTCTCTCCTTGGACTCAGAGGTGATTCAGTGATTAGGGAATGCTTTAGACAACTCTATTTCCTTTGTGTTTTTTTCACCACATGAAATTTTAATGCCGAAGAAGTATGATAGTCTGAAACAGACTGGTGAGAGAGATTATTCAGAAGATAAAATAGGGAGACAGCAAAATCTGAAGTCTTCCAAAAGGTACTTCACAACGATATTCTGCTGCTGGACCTGGCTGATGTTTCACGCTGCACCTCATAAGCTCAGAGGAACGAAAATAACTAAACAAAATCTAGTGTACAAAAGTTCATGAAAGAAATCAAATGTATATAGGAAATCCTAAATGCCATATAGCAAGACTATTACATTTTTAATATATGGCAAAAAATGAAAAAAGTTTAATCAATGCTTTTTACCCTGTCCGTAATTGAAGAACAGTAGGCCAGTCAATGAAATTAAATGGCAGGAATTCTTACAATGAAAAGACACCAATACCCCTTGAGTCTGATATGACTTATGACATTGAGGATACAGGGCGTCACATATTAAAATACAGTTGTGACTGAAACTAAGGGTACAGATAGAGCTATTCATGACATTTTTAATTAATATTACTTAACTATAAGATGTGATCATTCACAATGTGAGTTTTTGGGGAGGTGGGGGGAACTTTCCTGTACTCCTGCCAGTTTTCTTGCTGAATTTTCCTGCTCAGACTTCAGCATACTAAATCCTGTGGCCAGGTTACATGAGTCCCACATTCAAGAAAGGTTCTTGGGAGCTAGATTTCCATCATCTTAGCTAAGAATTTGTACCCCACCTTGTGCTGTGCTTCTGCTCTCAGCCTACTCATGACTGAGTTATTCAAACATTTCCATTTTTATTTCTGCCAAAGAAACAGAACAAATCTTACAAATATTTTTCTCCACAGCCCCCTCCCCCCTTTTGGAAAAAATACTTTAAAATTCTCTTTTTCCATGACAAATATTTTTCTATAGAATGAAAGTCTTTTAATGTCAGTCTTTTAGGTGGCTTGCGTACTGAGCTTTGACTATCTAATTCATTTGCTTACTAGTAAAATCCAGGATGAGAGATTTGCATTTCAGAATCTTGCATTTTCAGTAGGGCAGGAAAGATACTTGCTTGCAACGATCCGAATCTGATGATATGTAACACTAGAGTGAAACATTAAGACATTGTGCATAGTAGAAACATTGCTCTGTGCTCTCTAATTCTGCTCCACTGATTTAAATGGAAAATACCATCCTAAAAATTATGATGAGGAAAAAGATGAGTTATTACTCAGTTCTGCATATGTTCTTCCATATGCTAACAAGATGCAATTAGGTTAAGGTGAAGCTAAGGCATCATTTTGTACCCATCTAATTCTGCTTCTGCCCATTCACCTGAGCAGGGTGTATATTTGCTCTGTCCTTTCTTTTTATCTGCTGTGCACAATGTAGGTGCTGTTACAGGAGTAACACAAATCCTTTTAGTCATGTGCAGCCTCCCATGTATTTGGGCCTTACTGTACTACATTTTTATCCCCTCCACACATACCTTTGGTTTTACCAAGCTCTCAAGAGGAGGTTTATCTTAAGCTCAGTGTGAAGTGGAGGTCTAAATTCTGAGCTGTCTCTAAATCAATTCGCTCTTCCCTGGTAGAAAGAGTGCCATTCACGACTGTAGTGGGGATAGTAGTCTTTTCAATATTAGTTAAATGTTTTATCCTTATTTATCTTATTTTAATTCAACAGTTCTAAAGTACTTTTCAAAGTAATCAGGTATGACAGTGCCGGGGTTAATTAACAGTTGGTATGCTGCCAGCAGCTTCCCTGTGATGGTATTGATGATGATACTGATCTTATCTGATATGCTTTGCTAGGAAAAAATCCTCTAGAAAGAAGCAAAGACGTTATGATATGAATGTGTAAGGACAGTAGGTGTCCTTCCTGCTGTTTTATGAATGTGTCTGAAGGATTTCCTTTGTGAGAGAGAACAGAAGCTCAGCCTAACCCTTATCTGTATTACACCACAAAAATCTATCTTCAAATGACATCAAACACTTGTCTTAAAACCACAAAGCAAAGTAGTATAAAGCAGAGTCTGAGAACTCATCTTACTGATTGCACTGAAGTGGTATCATCCATGTGATTTTTGAAGGTCGCTTGCTATGTGAAGACATCAGTAGTTACTATCCATGGGCTATGGACTTGCCATACTTCAAGTTTTAAATTGTCAGCTACTCACATATACCAATGTTAATGAGACACATACTGAGGTCTTTGTTTTATGAATCTGAAAGATTTGCAATGTTTGTTCGAGGTGGAGCAGTCAGAGAGGCATTAAGGATATTCGTGCCTTGCCACTTCTTGCTTTTGCAGTGTAAAGGGGTTTGGTTTGGTTTGTTTTCCTGCCGTAAACAAAACAGAAAATATGATGCCAATAAATTCTCTAAGAAATTAAAAAATGAACTACAAAGAAGTCTCACAGAAATACATCACTGTGATAAAATGCTTGTCTTATCTTTGTGAGTGAAAGGAAAAAATAAAATCAAATCCCATATGTGATACTCAAAGAAACCAAGTTCCCCAGTTAAGACCATGTCTTAAGAAACAGTGGTGATTAGATTTGCCAAAGACATATGTAAACTGGTGTTTCTTTTCCAGTGCTCAAAGTCTTGTCTCCTGTACGGACCAGCTCTGTCAAATGCAAGCTGTCTGAAAATACACACGTTTTTACACAGTGTATGAGTACCAACGGTTTTTCATGTAGCCATCAATCAAATTTCTGTTCTGGGCTCTCTGTATTTTCAGAGACAGCTAAAGGAGGAGTCCCTTCACACTACTGGAGTGTTGCCACTCAGCAGAGCTACTAGGATGAAAAGTCAGTGCAAAAAGGAGTTAACCAAAGGCAGGTGAATGGACTAGGTGTTAACCGTGGATGCTGGTAAAATTTAGCATCCACACTATCGCTGTGCCATTTTCACATCCCTATTTGCGACTGTTTTCCAAGTATTTAAATTGTGTTCATCAGTGCTTTTCATTTGAAAATGAAATTTTTTAAATAACATGTATTTTTCAAAGTATTCAGAACTTGAAAAAATTCAAAATTTAACCTGCTTAAATGAGCTGTAAAACTTTTTCATTGAAATCTGGAAAAAATTTAAAATTTCTTCAGATTTGATTTCTGTTGCAAATATTCCGGATTATGATCTTAACATTTGTGTTTAAAACTGGTCTGTGTGTGTATCTGAAGTCATGTTTTGTTGGCTTTTTGGCTTCACTTGGGTTTGGTTCTGAAACAAAGAAATTGACTCAACAGTCAGAATCCAATAGAACTGTTAAGCAGGAATTCTTTATTAGCAGCACTGGGGTCACCCTGGGGATTCTCCACCGTAAAGGCTCCCAAGAACTAGCAAGGGACATCAGTTTACATACACACAAATCATATATATTAATTAGATTTCCTAGAAAGGAGTGTCTTATGATAATGACCTCCTGGAATTCATTTACCTAGCCGGAGCATGTGTAGTAAAAATAGAGGGAGGGTCTTTGGTGGTCGAGGGAAAAAGTAAGTAGTCATCTTCACAGTGTTTGCTAGTTGACCTTCTTTCCAGAGCATGGGCTGTGAAGTAAAGTCCAGGTGCTTTCTTCCTAAATTAGCAAAATTATCTTCCCTACATAGGGTCTCTGTGTCCTCTTGTTCGAGTCCCCCTTACCTTAGTTTGCCCATTCTAGGAGTTGCCCAAGTGTCCATTGAAGGCTTTGAGTCTGCTATCAGTGATTTACATAGGGAGATCTAAACAGACAAAGAGGTCTAGGGTAATAGTTAAGGAGTCATTGGGAAACAAAAAACACAAGCAAAGCTTTGAAACAAACGAAGTAAAACAGAAGCAAAGCTTTCATGTATCACAGTTTAGTCTTAATCAATGATTATCAGAAATTTATTTGTTTGAGCCCTTTCAGTTCTTTCCTTTGCAACTTCTGTCATTGCTATCATTTTATTCTTCAGACTTGCCTCTGTAACTTGCTGCTGCTTCTTTAGCAACTTCTAGACTTTCTTTCTTGAGCACAGGGTCAAAGATGTTAGTGTTTTGTTGTAAGCTAAGCAAAATGTCCCCACATATTGACATTTTGTTTTCAAAAGCCAGCTAAGCTCCCAAGTTTCACTAATAGGTCGGGTTAAGTTTATTCAAACCTCCTCACTTGATTTTGAAAATAAAGACTCATTCTATAACCCTGAATAATTGTTGAAAAAGAACACACACACCCATAGAAAAACAACCATGCTTTCAACTCCATCTGCAGCTAAAAAATGAAATGCACTATTATGGTTATATGATTATGTCACCTGGTGAACTTAGGTATATTTTTGCATAAATGCTATTCAGGAAAAAGTCCACAATTGACAGTATCAGTACTAAAAATTGACCTGTTAGGGTGGGGGCAATGAAAAGAACTGGAAAAGACCTTTCCCCTTCTCCTGCCCTTCTCTTCCCCCTCGCCCCCCCCCATTAATTTATAAGAATACTAATTATAGTAGCCTAGAACCTGAGTTCCCGGCCGAGCTATTTGGATTTTACAAGCTACAGATAGCGTAGCTTGACAAATATTAGTTGTTATCATTTTCAGGTACTGACTAGTGATTATTTTGAGAGCATGGCAAGAATTAGGGCTAAACTGGTTTTTGCTCACTATGATTGCAGTAAAAAGAGTTCTACTCTCCAAAGACCTTACAGTCTGGAAAGTAAATAACTTCCTTTTGAGATACCTTGTAATGTTTAATTTCTTTCATTTTTATTTTCAATTCCAACAATGGTAAAGTTGTGTTTGATGAGTATTGGTTGGGTTAGATGATGATGAAATTTGATAATAAAAAACTTGATTTAAAAAGGGAGGGAATTTTTTTGAGCTCTAATATCTCTGCAAATACTTTCTTTTAACCTGCCAAAAAGCAATATGTATTGTTCCTCCCACTTTGCAAAATAGAGTGAAAATCTTGCAGGTAATGATTTCAAATTTCACATAGTGCGATGACTTATTAAATTCACAGTGACATCAGGGAAGCAGCTGAATGGAATGCTTCTACTAGCCTATTGGTTCCTGCAGTCCAGTCCAGTGAGAGCACTTTATGTAGTATTAGTACTGTATCCCTTTCTCCCAATTGGAGCTTGTTATTCCTCTGTGCTGAGTTGACTGTTGCTCAGATACTACTTGGATATTGTGCGAAATTTGCTCTGTGTACTTAAAAGGGCTCCAAGATGTGGGTAGGTCTTGAGTTGGTTATTAGCGTATGAAGGCTCTTCACAGTTTTTGGATTAACATTACATAGAGCAACAAGTTCACAGATGAATGCTGCATACAGTGTAATTGGTGTTTAAGATGGTATTATCAAGGTGTTTAATGCACCCAATCAAAACCAGGAAAAGTGAAAGTATTTTTAAGAGTTATAGAATTACCTTTAAATTGTTGCAATTATTCCCTTTTTGACTAGAAAAGTGGTAATGCCTGAGCACAGACTAATCCATCTGTTCTGTTCCTGGTAGTTTTGTTGTCAGCAGTGACCTAGGTAGCTGATGATCTCTATTAGGAAGTTCTTTGTTGTCATGGATATCTTCACCCCTATGCTTCTTGTTTAAAAAAAAAAAAAAAAAAAAAAAGTCATACCTGGTGGCACTTTCTGCCCCACTATTTCCATGTGTACCTGCCTGCATATTTGGGCAGAGTGTGACCTTCCAGAGCTCTTTGGGTAATGCTGTGACTTCGATGTAGAAACCAGATTTTTCCAGTTAGTGTTTCTGTATGCCTAAGCAAAGACTTCCAGATTTGTTTGAAGGGGAGATTAATAAGGACAATATTCACCAGACCTGAGGTTTCCTTCAAAGAGGTGGTTTTATATGCAGTTGTCTCATTTGTTTTAGGCATTGGTGTTACCATCCCTATTAGCATCATTTTTGGTCTCCGGTAAGTCACTGAAGCAGCTGTATAACCTTTGCATTTTTAGGCAGCTAAGGTGCATGTAACTTTTGGTGGGACTTTGTTGTGGTAAGCTAATCAAAGAAGAAAACTTTTTTTGAGCAGTTTCTCAAACTTCATTAGCAAATCAAGCCTTTTTTGCTTTAGTTGCAAAACTTTTTCTCTGTTGCAAGGTCAGTAAAGAAGGAATTTGTTTGACAGTTTCTTTTTTCAAGGTGGTTTGTTTTTTTTTTTTTTTCTTGGGGATATTTTCAAGAAAATGGACAAGACAGTGTTTTACTTGAAAGTTTAGTCAAGGAAGTGATAAACTGACTAAATAAAATATATCTGAGTTCACTTATAGAAAGAAGTTTTGGTAGTAACTCGCTGTATGTTTTCTTGGACCCTAAATTTCTTGGAAGAACTCTTGGAAGCCATTTCACCAAGGATTTTTATTTCCATGTTTCGATCATGCAAAGACTCAGAATGCTGTAGGGTAATTCAATATATTGATGACCTTGGTGCCAACGTTAACTAGGGGAGCAAAGGAGGAGAGATGTGCCTGCAGCACAGAAGTGAGCTAGATTTGAGTCATGGTTTTAGTATCTTATTGGAGCTGTTCTGTTTTGTGATATCAGTTTAGACCATCTGCATTTTGGTTATAACAAGCTGTGTAAAATAAAACCTTGACAACAAGGTATATGGTATAAATCCTTTTACAAATTCAGTTTAAAATAAATGTACTTCAGCTCTAAAGAAACCTTTTCTTTTAAAATATCCCTTTCTCTATTTTTCTTAAGTGTAAGAAAATGAGCTCACTTTTTTCTCAAACATACGGTACTTTATCAAACTTGTGTATAAATTACTTGATTCTTCATACTGCTGATATTCTTCCAATTGTTTTAATAGACCATAAAAATGGTAATACTGTGGTAAACCATTAAACGCTTAGCCATTTAGCCCAGCAGTATTCCTTGTTTAATAGTTTTACTCATTTAACACTTACGATTTGTAACAGAGTAAATCTAATTTTAAAGTAGGTTGAGGAAGTTAAACTACCTCTGGGGAATAAATCTACACTCCCTTACCTGGAGGGCAATACTAATTGCTATCCAGACCCAGAACAGGCTCAAATGAAGTCAAGCTCCAAGGATTACTAATGAGTGAGGCTTACATTGTACGAGCTAAAAGTCTTTGAATGCTATTTTTTACTTGAGAAACTGGCTGAACAAAAGTCTGAGAAAATCCATGCAGTCAGTAGGCTACTGGTGCTTTTAAGCATTAGTAATTATCAGCCTTCCTCCTTGGGATGTTAATGATAGTGGTTTGACCTTACCCCAGCATCCCTATCTAAATGTATAACTTAGCCATCACTTTGCTTTAAATCAAGCACTAAATCTGTCTGAGTGCCATTTCATATGGATATTAAAAAAACATCAGGGTCTACTTGGCTTCTTTTGTCAGCTAAATCTTGGGCAATTGTGTGCATAAATTAATGGATGAAAGGGATCCTTTTTTTTTATTTTACAAGTTTTGCGTTGGCCTACAGAGGGGCACAGCTGTATTTATTTCAGTGCAGATAAGCTATTCACAGACATTATTACAATATTAGTAGTATTATGATGATGTTACATAATCGTCTCAGTGGGAAGGCAAGAGAGTTGCTTTGTGTGAAGACCTTCAGCCTTTCTATCAGTTTTCCACTCTTTACTTACAAATCTGGAGTTAGCTGTATTCTGAGGTTGTCCTGTTATTTTTCCACCTTCCCTTTAGTTCCCTTTGTTCTGCTGATATATAGGAATGGAAGCATCAAGATTTGTTTAAAACATTAGCAAGCTGCATTTAGACCTTTTCAAAACAAAGTGTGAATGTGTTTGCAATGATTAGCTAGACAAACGTTAACGATCAATAAATTGTCATGTAAAACACTTTGCAGGGCATAAAAGAATGGGAGAAAAAAAAAAGATTAGGTCTCTGTTCTTTCATTTAAATCCTGTTCAAGCCCAGAGGGTTTAATAGGTACTTAAGTGGTGCCCCAGAGGGTGTGATTGGAACTTACAGGGTGCAAATACCTTCATCTGACTTTCTGCTGCGACTGAATTTTGCCCCCAATGGCCAACCTTAGTAAAACCTAGCTACTTTCTTTGAATACTGGAGCTCCGGAAAATCCAGCAAGCACGTGGAGATCAGAACTAGGAACAGGCCCTAGAGGATTTTTAACCTAAATAGAAGAAGCTGTATTTCCAGCTCTGAAAGCTGTTACTGCTTCACTATTCTTTCTTTTTGCCTCTGGGATAATCCCGAAACGTGTGCATCTTCTGTTTTATGAGATGTACTTGCCTGCCTTAGATGTAGAGAGAAACAGGAGGAGGTGGACGATGGCATGGCCTCCAGCACTTTGTTTATGAGAACATCCTTCCAGCAATTTTATGTCTGCATGAGGTAGAAGAATTGTTTCCAGACTGCCCTTGAGCTGTGGATCAAGTATTTTCCTTCCTCTTACTCTTTTCTGCTTTAAAACTTTATATTCCTTTTCCAGACTCTTTAGACGAATGAGGTTTTTTGTCATTTGTAGAGGTTGCAGCACTTTCAGCTCCCTTTCCTTTTCCTAGGTGTGTTTCACAGTTGATCAAGCTAGCATCATGCATTTCTTTCTCTGCAAAATAGTTATCCTGAGACTAGGCCTAGCATGTTGTCTCTTCTTCACGATACATGTAGGACAGTGATATGCTGCAATCATTGCCTCAAGCTTCTTTTATTATAGCTTAGCCTAATGAAATGGGGCTGATTGGTCTGTTAGCCAGAGTTGTGTTCTCAGGCTGCATATCAGCAGGTTTGCGTATGGAAGGCTTGGAGAACTGAGCTGACCACTGGCTAGCTCCTTCCTGGGAGGAAAGCTGTATTTATCTGCTCGTTCTCCAGTCCTCCTGCTGCTAATGTCTGAAAAATCCTCAGTTTCCTGAAAAAAACCCCACCCAACAAAACCAAACCAGAACAAAACCCCTGACTCCCAGAATTTTTTTAAAAATTAATTTATTTTTTTTCCCAAGGTGACAGTAACCCAGAAAGTGATCGTAGCGCTGGGTATCATTCAGTCCTAAGAGAACAGGCAGTGCACCTTGGGCTCCCAGGCCCAGGGCTGGCTTACCTCCAGGACAGCAGCACTGCTTGTGTGCAGAGCTCCATGTTTCTGCATTTACCTCCAAAGTACCAGAGACAAGCACTGCATTTGCTGTTGGAAATTAAATATTGGCCTTTGCAAAGTTGTCAAATTTATTTGTAAATAAAAGCAATCATTGTTGTTTTTTTTTTTCTTAGTAGTCTCATGTACTCTCTATGTGATGCCCTAGAAGAGGAGATTATTTGATATGTTCATTCTGTTCTCTAAGGAATTACAGGTGTTGCTCTGCTGTAGCCATTGAGTGGCCAGTTGACACTGGGTTTAATTCATATAACAAGACAAAATAAAACCTGTTGCTCAAGTAACAATGTGTCATCATCTGGCAATGCTGATTCCTGAACAGTAATGTCTATGTAGAATACTGCCTTGTTTATCGTACTGCTAATTTACAGAAATAAATTTCTTTATCCATTGAGCGTTGAGACACATATGTGCAATTCACTAGTTGTAACTTGTTATTAGCTCTTATCCTTCCACAACAATTTGCCAAAATAATTGCCTCAGCCACAATGACCTTGTTATGTGATGTTTCTGAGTAAGATGTGCAACAATTTATTTCGTACTGTAGCTTTCTTGTTTAAATTAGCATAATTTCTTCTTAAAAACAAACAGATCTGACTCCTCCATTCAGCAGTAGTGCAGACAGAAATTGTTTATGCTGGTTTTACTTTGTTATTACTTTGCGTAGAGTTTTGATTTTCTTTTGAAAGATAACTAATGATGGATTAGGAGGTAAACAGCTGCTTTCATGGAGTGATGCATTAGCACGTAGCTTGCTTCTGTAGAAATTACTTTTAAATCATAGAATCATAGAATGGTTTGGGTCGGAAGGGACCTTAAAGATATCTTGTTCTGGCCCCCCTGCCATGGGCAGGGACACCTTCCACTAGCCCAGGTTGCCCAAAGCCCCGTCCAACCTGGCCTTGAACCCTTCCAGGGAGGGGGCAGCCACAGCGTCTCTGGGCAACCTGTGCCAGTGTCTCACCACCCTCACAGGGAAGAATTTCTTCCTTATATCTAATTTAAATCTACCTGCTTTCAGTTTAAAACCATTACCCCTCATCCTATCCCTACACCTCCTGATCAAGAGTCCCTCCCCATCTTTCCTGTAGCCCCCTTTAAGCACTGGGAGGCTGCTCTAAGGTCTCCCCAGCGTCTTCTCTTCTCCAGCTGAACACCCCCAACTCTCTCAGCCTGTCCTCACAGGGGAGGTGCTCCAGCCCCCTGATCATCTTTGTAAATACCACTGTCAGAGTGAAATTTATAATGAGGAACACTTTCCTGTAGGGTTTGCTTTTATAAAGCTTAGCCAAAAATCTGTACAGATGACAATATGTGTATAAGGGTATTTCCTAGCCTTTATTTCCTGTCTTTTCACCAGTTATTAATCTACAAGAGGACTTTTCTTCCTGTTCCGTGACAGCATTCAGTGAAAGGCTATATCTCAATTTTGTGGGGGGAACACAAGTGCACTGTATTGGTTGGATCACTCTTTTTTTCATTGCTCTTACTGAGAGACCTGGGAGGCCCAGCTTTCCTCCGAGGTGTTGACTCTTTCAAAAGTCTTTGATATTTAATCAATGAGGTAAACAATTTAGTCTTTCATTATAATTTCTACCAATATACCCATTCCAGAAGCTGGATTCCCTGGTCTCATCATATTATCTTTTGTTCTACTGGTGTTAGCACTAATTTAAATTGTAGGTTACAAACCACAATTAGTTGATCACAGATTTTATATCTGAGATCCTTTAGAACCACTGGGTACATACTATGTGTTTCTATTAATTTTACCAATCTATTCTAAAAGCTTTCTATTGACAGGTCAGTTTGAGGAAGTATTTTGCACTCACCCTACATGGAGAATCTCTCCAGTCCAGAAATACGACTAAGCTTCTCTATGGAAAACATGGATGTGTAGGATTCATTCAGTTTGCCTTCCTTGTATGTTCTTCATACGTATCCATCAGCTCCATGTGGTCAAACAGTTTGCTGCTTCTTGTGGATACTTGAAAAACTTGTTATTTTTAATTTTTATGTCTTTAGCAAGTTATTTCTTGAAATCTTCTCGTGGTTTTGTTTTTGTTTTGGTGGGTTTTTATTCCCCCTGATTCTGGTTTTATGTAAATTTTGGCAGAATTTGTTGTTTTCAGTTTTCTCAGGTGAATGCAACTTCTGCTTTTTGAAGGATCTTTTCATGTCTAATAGCCTCTTTTACTCTGCTATTTGAGCACGCTGACTTTTTTTGGAAGCCCAGTTAAAATTATTTTTGATAGGTAATATACATGTACTCTGAGCTTTTACAGTGGTGCCTTTACAGAGTCTCTATGCCAGTTTATATAAAAAGAAAGCTTTAAAATATTTATATGAATATTTTAAAATTTTAGCTGATTCTTTTTAATTTATTTTTAACTAGCTTCTTCATTTTTGTATCATTCTTCTTTTTCAAGTTAAGCAAGCTAACCTTTCAAGTTAAACCTCTTGTGGGTTTCCTTTTGGGTTTCTTTCTGGCTTTTTTCCCCCTCTCATACAAGCAGTTTTGTATCTGAGTGTGGAGTAGTGTCTATTCCGGAGTTTTTCTTGGATAACTTCATCTTAAGTCTTGAGTTGATTCAAGAATTGCTTCTCATCCTGTGAGTTTTTTCAGTAGCTGCTTGAAAAAGCAGTTCTTTGTGGTTTAGAATGTCCACCAAACGTGATACGTAGCCATAGTATACTATATGGGGAATAAATAAAACATGTCATTGTTATTGTGCTTTATGTTTTTACACCTCTTCACTCTTTCTGGCAATTTGTAGCCATTCTCATCTTAGTATATTTTAGATATATTTTACATTTCTATTTTAGTACACCTTACTTATCTTTTCAGAGCTTTGGAGAGAAATAGGAGGCATTTTCCTAATACTTGCACAAATAATGAGTTACTAGCCCTAATTAACACATCCCTGTTCCTCTCATTCCGGTGATAACATGTGTTTCCTTCCCTTGCAACCTTGAATTGCAATATCTCTTGAGTAATTCTGATGGTTTGCAGTTGTGTTTTGTTACATTGGTACCTTTTCATACCATCTTATATGAATTATACTACTGCTGATTTATCCTCCATGCCAGTGCCACCTTTTAGATCTTCTGTAACAAACTGCTTGTAAACCGCCTATTCTGTTCTCCTTGAAACCAGGTCAGTGGCGATTTTCAGGAATGTTTCTCAAGGTGGAATACCATACAAATCTTCATGAGTTTCTTCAAATGAATGACAGAAATTCTTAATTTTAGATATTTCCTATCATCCCTCTTAATCAGTCAGACTCCCTTATGGGTTTTCATCCCATACAGAGCTCTTGTAATCTGTGGTGATTTCTTTTGTCATTTGTCTCTTACTTTCTGGGCTACTTTAAATATCTTATATTTTCCCAGTATCTGTTTGCTTTTCTCTCCTTAATCTGTTGAGTCATTGTTTCAAATCTCTTAGGAGTTCACTCTTTGCTTTCAACCCTTATGTTCAACTTGGAAAAATTCTTCCTAAGTATACTTACTCTTCCTGAACTTCTCAATTTCAGCTTTATATGGCAATTACTCTCACTTTAATACACTATGGACTCCATCACCCATTGTGTACATGACTCTTGACGAATTTGAGTTAATTGCAAGTTAATTACTATTTCACAGATTTGATTTTCTTCATTATTTGCTGAACTACATGTTAAATTATGCTGTCTTTATGAGGAAATGACTTTCCACAATTACAGGTATATGCCTTGTTCAAACCATTTGGCACTGTTAGATGTGGCCATAACATCTTTGCTGATGTTGTTCTTTTGTTTATTTGAAAACACAGTTCTGGAATATAGATTAGTTTTTTACTTTTTGACACTGCTGTTGCTATCTCCAGGAGTACAAAAAGCTCTCCTGCATGTCCAAGACAATGTTTCTAGAAATGTTATTATAGACATACAAGTTTGGGAAAAGTGTATTGTGGTTTTTTTTTTTCTTCCTTGTGCATTCATCTAGTGGCAATATTTGCACTGTGACCAAATAAACTTTATAGTAAAATTATGCAAGATTAAAAAAAAATAATAATTGGGATGGGCTACCCAGCATATGTAGCAAAGTTGAACATAATAATGACTTATTTTAGCTTTTACAGGACACTTGTTTGACAGTATGGTTCCTGCAAAATTTGGGATCGCAGAAAACATTGATTAAAAATAGACACATCTCTTTGGAATACACTTTGCGACTCAAAGTGATTCCACCTCTAAGTACACAGTGAGTTAGTACTTTTAATTCTTTTGCTACGCAGGGAATTTTTGATGGGAAAAGATTTAAATGGTTTGCATAGGTGATCCATGTCTCTAGATAATTGAAAATAAAAAATTAAGCATGATGTGATCACTCCAAATTTTTTGTGAAAACCTATGCCTCCTAAAAAGAAATTTTTTTTTTTTTTTAGCTACTGTATTTGCTCTCGCATAAATCTTTGTTCTAACTCGCTATTTTGTAGTTTCTGCTGATCCAAATCATGAAGTCTTCCTTCAGACTTCTTTCAGGCTATTCTACCTCTAATTCTATATTCTAAATTATTGGGAGCTTATCAGAGTTTCAGTAGCAGCATTTTGGAACATATGATCACCATCCCCTATACCAATCTAGTCCTGAAATGTTACAATTTCATCAAATTTAACATTCCTATATGATTTCCTACAATTACTTCCTCTAGATATGATCTTATTTAGTAAAGCTGGTATTTATCTGTTAATTGCAGAGAGCCATGGTGCCTTGCTAATATGGTGCACACAGTATTATTTTGTATAATGTAATCTGAATAAAATACTTGAGATAAAATAAAGTATAGGCAGGAAGGAGAGGCAGAGTCATACATCTGAATTACAAAGTGCTCCAATCTCAAACTAATATAGTGGGTTTTTTCCTTTTCTTTCTTTTTTTCTTTTATTGGAATCAAAACATGCCCATTAACATGGTCTACTTTCTGGTTTTCATTTAACCTGGGTAAGTCTGGTGGTGGTGTTAACCGTTCAACTACTGATGGAGTTGCAATGGGTTTGTTACATAAGATTGTTTATGACCAAGGAAATGCAGGGATTTTCAGTTAATTACTTTTCTCCTGAAAACCTCCATGTTCATTCCTAGAAAGAGGAAAAATTCAAATCCCTTGTGTCTTCTCCATTGCACCCTGCTTCCTCTTGGATGAGATTTTTAACCATTAAATATCAAAGTTTTCTGAAAATTTTGTTAGTGGATGTATCCGTTTTGCTTTTATCACATAGGGTTTACCCCATATGCTTTCATCTAGTGGCTGACATCTGTAACTTATAAACAGCCCCTAATTTTGGTCTGTATCTAACTTATTATGTAATTTTTGAATCTTTGTCTGAAGAGGCACTCACATATTTGCGTTTTTGAAGAAACACAGATTTCTAAGACTTCTACTCTTTTACTGAGCTATCTCCTGCTCCATTTAAGGCCTGAATGAAAACTAGGTAGGCAAACTTTCCTAAATGTATGGTGGTCTTTTGTGTTACTGAAACTAAAAAGATGTTATTTTGAAAGAAGAAAATTTGCCTGTGGTAGCATGTGTATGTTAATTCCTTTTGATTGTCTTTTGCCTCCTGAAAAAGAGAAAATAGGTTTTTATGTGATGTGAGCTCAAATTGTAACTTGATCTCTGCATAAGAGAGGTGAATGTTTCTGGTAAATATGGCTTTCTTAATGAGGACCTGCTATTCTGCATGAAACACTGTCACAGATAATAATAAACAGCACCCAGTTTCTGCTGTTGCAGTAAGAATAAAAAATGGCTAGTGAATCTTTCCTCCACAACTTTGTCAACACCAGGTCCTCATTACCTGTCCACAGCAGCTGAAAACTGATATATTCCCTGATGGTCACAATGCTGCCTAAGTTTATTGTCTTTGTTGAATTTTTTTGAAAAAATAAATATTTTCCTCTTTTTCAAAATTATTTTGTTGGCACTCCCTGAAGCTGATTATGCTACTTTCAATCTATTAGATTGCTAATGGACTTTCTGGACACTGAGCCTGTGAGCTGTAGGAATTGCAAACGCGTGTGATTCCAGCCAAGCTCCTGAACTGACAAGTAATCATCTGATTAGGAGGTGGGAAATCAGATTGTGATTTCTTTTGAAGAGGATTTGCCTTATTGTTCCTGCTTTTGTGGTAAATGCACAAGAGCCCACTTTTCATGTGGAGAATATGAGAAGCTCTGTAATGTCATTATGAATAATATCACATCCCTCAGTTTCTTCATTTTCCTGTGTGCCGTTTTCCTCTGGAGTGTTCTTCAGTTAGTCTGGGCCGCAGGAAGGAAGCATAGGAAAACCAGTAGAAGAGCATTTGACTTAAAAGGAAAGAGTGAATCAAGATCTGAAGAATCACTACAGAAAGATTATCTTGGTAAAGGGAGTAGAGCTCTCTATTATTGAATATTTGCTTTTAATGATGCCAGAAGGAACAGAGAAACTGGATGGGAGGAGACCATTGAAAATTTATTTTTCAGTCTAGCATAGGGACTCACAGGTCTTCCCACAGGTGCAAGGACAGGCAACTTGAAACAAAATGGTTGGGCCTGTTCTTGTTGACCCGAGGAGTCCTCCTGCTCACTCTTGGAGTACATAAGTAGTAAGAACAGGCCCGTGTGGAGAAGGTGATTCCATGTCACTTATTTCACTTTGTTTAGAGATCGTGACCACACTAGGGAAGAACAGAGTTAGAGTTGCTACTGAGGCCCTGGAGGCTCCTACATCCAAGGCTCCATCTTAAGGTTGAAAGATTTATACCCTTTATCTGACTCATGGCTGTTGCAGGCTTCGTGATATACCGAGAATCAAAAACCCTTTTAAAGGTCCAAACTTCATAAATCTTAAATCCTGTAAACATTCTGGTTCCTGGAGTACGAATTCTAGGAATATTTCAGGAAATACTATGTTACAATAACTTTGAGTCCTGTAGTCCTGTTTTCCAGAAAAGAAATTGAATTAAAAGAGGGGAGAAGTAGATGAGAAACCTCTGTTGGGACTAATTAGAAATATTTCTGAGTGGCGTGAGTTAGATGAGCAATCCACTAAAACTATGCAAAGCCATGGCTGTCCAGCTTCCAGCAAACTGAGTGAGAAAGGAAATGAGAGACTATCCTCAGAGGCAATTTCTTTTGGAAGAGGAGGGAAAACTTCATGGCTGATGGAGTCTGGTTTGTGCCATCTCTGAAAGGAGTATGTAGCAGTCTATGGTTCAGAAATACTGCTTCTCTGCAGCAAATCACTGAAGCAACAGACACTAAAGAGGGGAGAGAAGATCTAATTCTGTACTGGTTGCCATAAGATTTGAGATTAGCCTTCTCTGCCACCAAAACCAAACTGAGGCAGTGCCATATGCTGGAGTGAACACATTCTCAGGGTGAAGCTAAACATAGAGGTTCTTGCTTTATGGTGGGAGGATTTGGGGGTGATGATATGATTTTTAAATTTTTTTTTTTAATAATTGCATTTCACAGAGGAACAAAGAACTTTTTGTGAAGACCTGTCCATCTTTCCCCCCTTGCTCTCTCAATACATCCAAAAGAAAAAGTTTCTAGAGATATAGCTTAGGATGTGAACAACTTTAGGACTTGAAGAAATCTCAGTCATATGAATTCGGGTTTATGGCATCTGCATGCTTTTCTTCTGGGATTACTGTTCTGGTGTGACACTTGTGGCTCTATGTATTTTGTTTTATGCTTCATGGTGAGATAATTGTGTAAGTAGAGTAGTTCATATTATAAGCACATCTTGCAAATGGTTCCCTTTAGGGGAGATATTTCTAAAGAAGAGGTGTTTGGTTTAGCTTTATCATGTAGTCATTCAGTGTTCATTTCATAGTAATATATTGATTTAATTAACAAGCAGTGTTTAATATGAATAGAATATCTTTAATGCAAGCATTGATCTATCTTATAAAGCAAAAGTTGTCTCACCAAAAGCACAAATGAAAATGACCACCAGGCTTAAGATGTTTTCTCTTTCTTGAAAATATTAAAGCCTATCTGCTAAGATGCTAGAAGCTTCATAGAGAACACCTACTTTTTTTCCAGTTAACAGAAACAGTGACAAGTGTGTTCCTATTTACAAAAATTCTAGTAGTCAGTGGACAATTTGGGGGAACTGTTCCTTAGCCTGAGAGAAATGCAGGTTTTGGGAGACATGTGAGAGTTTGAGTTAGTATTTTTTTATGAACCGGTTGGCCAAGCAGGGCATAAGTTTGTCCTGTGCACCAAGAAGCTGGTTTGTGTCTCTGCAGTGTATTTCTCTTGAATGAAAGGGATGAATTTTTATCCTGATGTTTTATTTTTGTGATTTGGAAAAGGAGGAGAGTGTTGTTCTGGATGTATCTGTATTTTGACCAGAAATTTCAGTTTGGTGTTGGAAAATATTTCTAACAACAGTCTCCAAAGTTGAGTTTCATTTCTCACAAGGCAGTTTTCACATTGTTTGGAAATGTTATCAGCACTGTGTTTCCACACCCTTCTCTCTGACCCCCTGCCCCCCAGAAAAGCAGAAATATAACCCCACAATTCTTTGACAGTGTTACTCGGTACAGGGATTTTTACACAATGTACTAAATGTTGCTAACGTTCTTCATTTATGTGTTCATCTCTAATGGCATCTTAATTTCTTAAAAGCATCTCAGCTGAAAACTTAAACAGCTTTTATTTTTATATGTTTTGCAATGAAAGAATCATCCAGTGGTAACTCAGACTTGCTGTGATCCCTATTGGCTATATTCATAGAGGCTTTAATATGATTATCTTAATCTTTAGGGGGATTTGTGTAAGCACGAAGTATTCAAATGAACTGAAATTCAGAAGAGCTTCTCATAATTCTTTGTTACTGAATTTTTCAGGGAACGGGACTTTTATCACTTAACATTTCTGCTTCAAACAAATGTACAGGAGGTCTTGCTTCTCCATAAGTAGCACTTCAATGGAACAGTCAAGAGTTTTGAGGACTCATGTCCAAGACTTACAAATTTGACTAGAGGTGTCATCATCTCTTAACTCCAGATTTCCACAAGGAGACTACCCAAACCTTTCTGAAGTACTGTGTACCTTTTCCTGAAGTCAGGTGCTAGTGTACAAATATTATTTGTTTTCTCTGCTTTTCAGTTTGGGTTTCTCAATGTCCTGAAAAGCTTACGTTCCATTATGTTTAGGGCACCATTTATATATATATATACACACATGTATATTTATGTTTTAGTGTGGTTTTGTTTCATTTTCTTTGAAAAACTTGCATCTAGGTCTTTGGAAAATTCTTTTAGTTATGGGCTGTTGCTTCAGTGTTAAATTCCAGGAGCTGAAGCAGCTACACAAGACGACTAGTTCTTTATCTGATATTTTGCATATATGGTTTGCAGTAACTTAATTCACCTGTAAGTTTTTCTATGGATATCAGTAACCTACAAAGTACGTACAGGCACACTTGTGGTTATTTAATTTGTACAGAAAATAGAGAAGTATCTTTTTACACTAGAATAAACAACAAAGCAACCAACCTGGAAAACTCTACCCTTTTGAGAGTCCAATAGGTTTTCCAGATGTTGTTGGAGGAAGACTTTTACTATTTTTTAGAAATTTTATTTTATTTTTAATATCCCAATTACCCATCCCCTTTGCAGTATTAGGTACAACAGACAGTGTTCCCTGTGTGAAGGGTCATAGGGGTTGTCTTATAAAATAGTGACTGTACTTTGAACATCTGTAGAGGAGTTCTTCAGAAGGTGTAGGAGGTGGTTCCTTTTGTGAGGCATCGGAGAAAGCTTGAACTGTACAGTCTGCTTTTCCAGTACTACATAGCTTTGAGCACTGGCTTGATTTCCATGTACTTCATTACACTTTGTGCAGTTTGCATATGTGACTGGCAACAGTTTAGAGAGAGAAATTTTTTATTGAATATGTTAATCACCTAACAACATTTAGCTTGCAGTCTCAACTATAAAAGAAATGGATAAGAGGAAAATAAAGGTTCCATGCATAAAATAAATGTAACACATGAAGGAAATGAAAAATACAAAGGTGAAAGATCAGTTGTTCTCTCAAATCCTTTCAGTTCTAATAATGTATTTTTAATACCTCAGAAAAAGAAATGGCGTCTTTATATGTGATTTTTATCTTGACTCTGATCTTTTATTACTGCTAAAATACTTGTGGTGTTTGTTTGAGAAAGTCTCTTTACAAGTTATTTAATGAATTTATTAAAATGGCAGTACGTTTCCATACTTTATTATGATTAAAGTTCTGTTGGCTGGACTGTTCTTGTATGGCATCCAGTAAGTGTTTTTGTGTTTCTGCATTGGTGATGTATGGGATTTGCAATAATGGATGTCATTACCCTCCACTGAAGCTTTGGAAAGAATTGGACATCAATCATAACGTATAAGTCTTTTCAATTGTAGCTCCTAGTAAATGTGTTTTCTTCATTTATTTAGAAGCTATTATGCTGTCATTTAAAAGCACAAGGGAAAGGGGAAAAAGCCCTTTTAATAAGACTTTGTGCACTCTGTTTTTTAATAACAATGGATTGTTTCATGTTAAACTTAAAGCGTGTAGTTCCTTAGCAAATAGGTTTTTAGTTGGTTCATATAACGAAAAGCAGTACAACTGCTCTGATCACGGTTTTCAAACACAACAGAGAACAAACATACATACTTTCCCTGGTTTACACTTTGAAAAGTCAAAACTTTTCTTTCTCATTTAATTGCCCTTGCAGATCTCATCAGTTACGGTTCACATGCTGTGTTTCACAGATCACAGAAATTTCAAAGCTTGCTTTCTGATGAGTAAGAGGTTCTCTAGCCATCATCACCAAGACAGCCTTGCTTCCTGCTTCTCTGGCTTTTGCTTTATTGCTTTATTGTCTTTGCTGATGCTTAACTTACCAGTTTAGGTTTTTGTACTGCCACATAGCACAGTAGGACCTGGGCACAGACCTTGTTGCAGAGCAGAAAAGCTGTTGTTTGCCTTTGATGTTTCTTTTTCTCCCTTTTCAGGATGAATCCACAGGTCTTCAGGGTTATGTGTGATTATGGTGTAACAGTTTAAAATTATTTTTAAAACACGATTATTTTTTAGGTCACTTTAATGAATTGAGATAGACAATATTCTAAGAGAGGAATCAAGCTAGCATACTGTGACATAAAGAACTTATTCTTGCAGAGCCTTCTAGTTATTTTAGTCTGTTCCCAGATTTATACTTAGTAGGAAAAGTTAATTTAAGACATTTTAAAAAAGCTTCATAAATATGACCACATTCCTGTCAAGTGCGTGGCTTTCATGACTTTAAATGTTAGCATCTGACAATGTTTCCACAATTTACACTTATTGAGAGAAGTTCATAGTATTCAAGAAACTTTCCTGGAAAATTATGAAATGGTGTTTCATAATAACTGTTCCTTATAGGTCAATCAACAAATATCCATTTTCCTCTAACATGTTTACTTTACCTTCATTGTAAAGTGCTTCTACAATTTTATAGTTGTTTCTTGTTTAGGAAACATCTACACAATGTCCTCTTTTGAAAAAAACTTTTAAACCTTAGTCTGAAACTGCAGAGCTGCAATTACAGCAGTGTTGAAAAAGTTCCTTCTATCATGTTTTTCTTACTCTCTTGAAGAATTGAAGAATTTAAAGAATTCAGTGCTTTGTGAAAATCATTAACTACTAATGCAAGTAGTACATACTCATCACTTTACCTACAAAAAAAAAAAAAAGCAAAATATGTAATGCTCATGAAAAAAATATTTGGACCAACGCATAATTACTTCTTTTTAAGCAGACTTTCCTTCTGAAAATACTGGAAAAAAATATTAATAGTGACTTGTTTCTTTCTTTATCTTGAGTGCAAGTTTTTCTTGCCTTGTGATATAAAGGTAGCTATGGTAACTTAACATTTTAATCACTCCTTTGCAGTGCATTTCTTAAGTAAAGAGTATGTAGAACCTGCACTTGGTGACAGAACTAATTAATTCTGCTTTCTTTTAAATAATATTTCAAGAAAACTGTTCTTATTTTAAAAATAAGTGAAACAAAAATGCCAAATCTGTGAAGGAGACCACAAATCTGCATTTGAAATTTTTTTGCTGGATCCACCTGACTGAAGGAAAGGGGTTTTCTGTGCTTATAAAACCCTCACCTTTCCTGGAGAACGAGGGAAATCCCATGGCTCTAAGGAAGTGGTCATATTTTATTTAATTATACATCAGCAGCAGTACTGCAGGCACTGGCCTTTTGGCAGATGCACTGTCTCAGAGAATGTTAAAAGAACTCTTGAGTTAGCGGCAACTGCTAGCTCTGCAATAAGCTATTCCAGGCTCTTCTCTCGTGCTCTTGAGTATTTTTTTAGCTCACAATGAAAACAAATGTTGAACTCTTTCCCTAATCTGTAAACAATTTTGATTGCTGTATTTATGTGGGAAACAAGCATCCATCTGTAGTAGTGGTGTTGGTAGTTCTGTTGTAGGGGAAGCTCGTCAAGCCTGGAAATGAACATTTTTTCCTTGGGATTTTGGATTTGTGAATGCTCCAAAACAGCGTAGAGTGAAATGGAGGTTGATAATGAGCTTTGTCATTAAGTGGTTCTTTGGGTTTGTACTTTCCATATGTGCCTCTTTCCAGGTGATAACTTTATTTACCTGTGCATTTGGATACTATTAGTGAAACTCACTACTATGAATTTTGAACACAATCTGTGGTCCTCTAATTATTTAAGTAACCTTTTCAGCAAACTCCTTGCACAGAGCTATGTCTCACGTGCTTCACATTCTGCAACTGTAGGACACCAGCATCATTGCATCCCTAATAAAGAATGTGATTGTTTGTTTGTTTTTTAGGGTAAAGTTTAATTTGTCTACCTTCTTTTTCTGTTGGTTTAAATTAGAAGCCGAGAGATGTTGGCACCAACAGCTAGAAAAGGATTTTGAGTTCTGTTCATCTCATGGATGCTGAAGTTGTCACGTACTCAAGTGGCTGACAGAAGAGAACAATGCAGTTTCTTTGTGTCAGATTGAGTATTACACTTTTTCAGGACAGTTATAAACGTCTTGTAATAAATCTCCTTGAAAACCATTGTGATCATTTTACCTAGGAATTCTTCAGCCTTGTTCTTTTGGATTCCACAGGAGCTAGTAAACTAAAATTAGCATGGTAAGCTTTTATTTATTTTTGTGAAACCATTGTAAAGACCAGTTATTTCACAGCAGTTAAGAGTTGACAGTCTCAATTTTTTAAAGAATCTGATTCACATCAATTAACTGGGAAAAAAAAAATTCATATCACTAACTATATGAAAAGAGCTTACTATAGGAGTCACAGACCAGCTCACTTAAGTATTTTTGTGGCACATTTTTGCTTAATTCATCTTGGAGTTGTGTGCTTGCCATATCTCTGCTACAAGTAGAAGAAAGAATTTCCAGTTCTGCTTCCTGGGACTTGTCAGCCTTCTCTGCCTCTCTGCTGGAGAAACTGCTTAAGCAAGAAAAAAGTTTGGAGTAAATCCATTTCTACATTAGCAGAGCTTGCTATAGCATTGGGCTGCAGCTGCCTTTTACTCAGTGCTTTGTACTGCAGCTTTGAAGGGAAGTGTAGGAGATAGAGGGAGGGTTAAAAGAATTGTATGATTTTTGTTTAGAAGATGGCAATGAGTAATCATTTAGGCAGGGGTTATCAGTGGCCTACTGTACATAATAGAAGCCTCACTGAAACATGTGCGGAGTTCAGACAGCCGTTGGCGTTTTATGTATTCTATATAGTGTGATCAACAAATAGTCTGGGTGCACAGCACTCCATATTTCTACGCTCATGTTTTGAAAGGGTCACTCAGTCATTCATAGGAGGGAAGTGGAAGGACGGGTGGCTTCAAAGAGGCACAGCTTGCTGCACTCACAAATGTCAACATAGAGATGTTATTTTAATGCAGGCATTTTGGCGGCTGGGAAAGATGGCTCTGGCAATAAGTGCAGAGAGTTAGAGTAGCAAAGTGCTGGATGAGTGAGTGTGGAGAATTTGGGGAAGCAAAGGCTTTGTACGCCTGGTATGCATGTTTTTGAAGCCAAAAAATGTGCCTGGTCTCACATGTGGGATATGTCAGCATTTGTAGATGTTTCTTGTACATTAAGTGTCAGGAAACAAGCATAGTTCTTTAACTGCAATTGTACTTGTTCATGGAAACATGAATTTAAACAGGAGAGCAAACACATCAGCATGGTCTTTGATTTTCTTAATATAGAAAAATATTTGGTCCAAGCCTTTGACAAGATCTATGGACAGGACTGGTCAGGAATTATTGTGAGTGCTGTGTTGAGTGCCAGGCACCATGCTTCTTAAACTCGCAGAGCAGCTGAGCAATTTGACTGTGCTTTTTGCAGACTGGCTGCCTGGGATGTAGCCAAATTAGACAGCCAGTTTCTCAGTCTTGGTATGTAAATAAAGGAGGGTTGTGTCCCTAAGTATCAGCCCCTTAGGCTAGAGGGAAAAAGACTAAGAGGGGTTAATGAATTAATTCCCTAAACCACAGTGCACTAGAAGAGGGGGCGGGGGTGGGGGTGGTGGTGGTGTATAAAGAATAAGTTACTTTTTTAAGGGGAGGGGGCACTCATTACAGTTAATCAAGTGAAGAATAATCTGAGAGTCAAAGGCCCTTAATTATGTTTTCACTTGGTATGGGTTTTGTTTGTCTGACAGATCTCTTTGGCAGCCATGCAAAGAGGCTCTGATATATTTAGGGCCGTTTGTATTCCGTATATGAACTATTATCCACATCTCTAGGCAAAGAGTTCACACGCACAAATGAAAATTCACCTGCGCTTCTCTAAGGTGAAGGAGTCAATCCCCAAATGGCTGCAAACTGTATGTATGTATGAGAACTTTGGATTGCAGAACAGAGTGGTAAATGCTGAATGTGCAGAATGGCTTAATTTCCTGTATGCAGGGCTGAGCTGGGTTATTAAGAAGCCCTTTCAAGTTTAAGATTTTCCCCAGGGAAACTCCAGAAACACAGCTGCTTAAAAGGAGAGAGAAAAAGAGAGAGAGAAAAATACTAAGAATAAAAAGGGTCTGAAATGTGCAGGTGCTGGCTACATGCTGCATAGAAGCTGGAGGCAATATTTTGTACGGACGTGAGGTGAGGCAAGGTAGCAGCAGCAGGAATGGCAAGAGGGACTGAGCTTTCATCAGTGCTTGCTCTTGCTCCTGATGTGTTGCAAGTGTAGAGAGTTGCTGACGCATGAGAGAATGAAACCTGTGAGTGTTGAATCCACAGCTATAGCTGAGAAAAGGATGAGAAAAGAAAGTATGGATTTGTTCTGACTAGTGATGATTTGGGGAATCTGTATATGTGACTTTGCTGCATCATTGGAAATATCAGTGTGAGTAGAATCCACTAGCTGCTGCCTAGTGCACCTAAAGGCATATTGTTATGGAGGGAGACGGGTGTTTCTGGGGAAAGTAGTAACCAAAGTCAAACAAATACGCATGATAGTTTGGGATAGACAAGCCCCCTAAAAGGGTAAGTTTTCTGAGAGGCTTTCTAGAACTCTTCCAAAACAATTAATGAAAAAAACCCTAATGTGATGTAGAAACTGTGTAGAAAGCAGCATATGGATCAGGATGTGTGTAATTTCTGAGCTATCTGAAGCGAAACAAATGGATTCAGGAATGCTTTGCAGAATAAACTTTTACTTTCAGAAATATCATATGTGTCCCTAAATAAGTCCCAAAGAGTTGAGAGTAGGGAACAACTGAAGTCATTGCTAATCTTGGAGCCAGAGCGCCATACAGTCCCTCTTTCATAGAGAGGTAGCAGCGACAGTCTGCTCCAGGGCAGCCGGAGCACAAGACAGGACCGTGAGCTTCCTGAGACCTTGAAAAGCTGTGGCCATGTGAGACGAGCATGCTGGAACTTGAAGGTAGCTGTTAGGTGATGCAGAGATTGCCAAAAGCCTGTTACTTCTCTACAGCAGTTGTTGCTCTTCAGGATTAGAGTCGGTCTTTGTACGTATGCAAGTGCTTCTCCTCTTACACTGTGTGTCTAGAGCTGTTAAATTGGGAAAGGTGAAAGGAAGTTAGTTTGTGGCTGAGAGATCTTATCCAATTAAATATCTTTTTATACATGTTTTGCGCTCAGAGCTGAGGAAAACGGTACAATTGGAACTTAAAACAAGAACTAGGATCTTCCCTAGCTGCTCTTGACATAGAGGAATAGATTGCCCTTTCCCACCGGGCATCCCAGTGCCAGGGTGTGACACTTACTCTGTGCTTTGTTCCTGTGTTGGCTCTGACATGTCCTCTTCTAATTCCAGCATTTCGTATATTGTCACCATATGTGCTAATGTCTAAAAAGGCAATTACAAATAAAGCGATGCTCAGTTCACACAAAATCTAGAAAGATTGTGAAACACTGACATAGAGTCTATTCCCATGCTTGATGTGCTCTCTTAGTAAACATGGTGTGCTTGTATCACACAAGCAAGAAGGATTCAAGTAAGATGCAAGTAAGAACGATTCTCCTGTGTTTGGATCAGAACCTAAATGCTAGCACACTTAAAATCTCCCTGAATTTTTTTACTAATGTGTGAAGTCTTCCTGCAGTGGGATGCTGTTAGAGGAAGGCTGTAGTATGAAGAATAGTTTCATCTAACTGCATTATGTCTGCATTATGTCAAAGTCTTGGCTGACTTAGTTCCTTGACCAACTTAATTATTTTTATGAGGAATGCCATGTAGTGTCACAAGCAATGAGATGTTTGAATTCTGTCTCCAGAATGGGAGATTAAAATAGTTATTGCTATAGTGTCAGTTCAAAAAAAGACCTAATGTCAGTAAGTACCTGCGAAAACAAAGTATAAATATAACTAAAAATGTATGTATAGTACAGTTTACCAGTTTCACCTTCCACAAGTAACTGATTTTATTTGGAAAGAGTAGGAACATTTTAGGTCAGGCTTTTTAGTATTCTAGAACTGGAAAGTTCCATGTATTTTGAAATGTGTATCAAATGGTATAAATTTTTTAATATTTTTTTTTAATTCCTCTTGTTTTTTCACACAAAGAATATGGGGAAAGGGATTATAGAATAGAGTCGCTTTTAAATGTCAACAGGAAGAGTCCTGTTAAACCAGTTGTTTATAAACCCACAGAGATTTGCATAATACATTTGTTTTGGGCAGATGCTAGAGGGGGAAAAAAACAACACGGGAGGGTGGGGGGGATGATTCTTAGAATAAGATACATCTACAGATATGTCCTGGGGTTTAAAATGTGAGTTTGATATGGAGTTTGTTTTGTTTTGATGGGGGAGTTTGTTGTTTTATGTGTGTGTGGTTTTGATTATATTTTTTTAAACAGGTCTACTTCTAAATTGATGAAAACCTGAGAATGTAGAACTGAGATACAGTATCACAGTGTCTTTGTGCCGATAGTGGGATTAGATAATACTTGTGCTAACTCCCATTCCTACCAGCTCCATGTTTTAATGCTGACAGTGGAGGATGACACCTTCTTTAGTATAAATAACTTTTTCTTAATAATCTATATGCACTATGAAACATATTGTAGGTATCTGTACTTTAACATTCATTTTAGTCAACTTAAGTTGTATGTAGGAGAAATTATTTTCTTTCACTATTAGTATTCAGAATCATATTTGTTCTTATTTAAATCTTCTTGTTGAATTGTTTAGCAGCTTTAAGTAGACTGAAAGGCTAGTGCAGCATTCATCAAATTTCAGATGATATTTAAGCCAAGATTTTGAAAAACATGCAATAAATTTTTTGCCTCGATTTTTGGATACTCAATAAGAAATGCCATGAAAAGATAATTTTTTTAAAAAAATTGGGTTATTCATAATGAAGTATTTTCCTTATTGGGTTAATTAGCTTTTATAGTTCTTTAACAGAATAATTAGCTGAGCTTCAGTTAAGTCTGGAAATGCCTAGCGCTTCTGGAAATTAAGTAATCTTTCTGAAACTTCCAAACTTCAGGGTAAAGTTTTCTGGAGTAAAAACTTAGATGTCTAATATGTTTTGAAATAATGCATTTTCAGCCAGCAGTTTCATGTAGCCACTGTATTGTGATTACAGCCTATATAACCATGAGAAATCATTCCTTCCTCTATTCAGAATTTGTGCCTCATATTTCTGTGTATCATGGAAAAGTTTTTTTGACCTGTAGCAAGAGTCTGATGATGAAAAACTTGCTCACTATGCATTATAACAGCATAGTGCACAAGAAATTGCCTATGTTGGTATTTGAAGATGCAAAACTCTTCTGTGCAAAGGGCAAGTTCTATCATAGTGGGCTGCTCCATTTCTTGTTGCCCTACCTCAAGACAGACATGGAAAATGACACTCAAAAATTGCCAATAGTTGCAAAAGTAGTCATTCTTAACAGTGGAGATGTGTATAAAGAGGAGGTGTTGTAGTGTAAGTAGTTACCTGCCGTATGAGTGACCTTCAGTTTAATACGCGGTTGTCTGTATTGATTTTATCTTACAGCATGTTATTGAACAGAAAAACAAGATGAGCCAAATCCCCCTTATTGTTCTTGAATGCTGCAAGACTTCTTATGTGAATAAGGGGACCAGGAGGTGACTCTATAAAAAGAATATTTAGCTGGATTTTTAGATCATCTGCCAGATTCTAATCTCTGTAGGCATAGAAACAGGGGTTTTTTTTCTTTGACAGCCACGCATCTGAAATTAGAGTTTAACTCCTACAGTTGTCAAAATAGATTTTCTGTGGTGTCAGAGCTTTTTCTAGCATCAAAAGAATATTCAGTTTAAGTTTCATCCCTGTCTTATGAAGACTTAGGTTAGATTTTTAAATAGGCTGATTTCTCATCTTCAGTTAGAAGACTAGGTGCAGCTTTGTATGCCACTAATTATTATAATTTCTCCTAAAGGAAACAGAGTTTAAACAGTTAGTTTAGATGACGTATGCCATTGGAGGTTGTGTCTGTACACTTACCCAGTTGTAATACATTTGTTGCCAATCAATGGCTGGTACTCTAGATATGTCTTTACAGATTTTCAACCTAAGGACCACCAAGGCAGCTGAAATCTACTGGGCTAGTATAGAATAGAATGAAGACTGTTGTAACAAGAGGATACACTGCTCAGCCAGGAGAAGTTTCTAGAGTGGTCCAGTGAATTTATAAGCTGAATATGGAAAAGGAAAATTTCAAACCTTCTTCAATAATTTTTGATAGAATCTTTGCCTTTTTTTTTTTTTTTTCTTTCCCCCTTCACTATTCCCAACTTCTTAACAAGATACAGCTTGGAAATATACATGAAGTTGATTTTTAAAAAGATAAAAATTAAATTAAATCAACATAGCTAAGATGATGCTAAACACTTTACTCTCAGCACAAATTTTATCCCATGAAAAGAAAAAGCAGCAGTCTCGTAAATTCCCATTTGGGACTGTGCTATGTGTATGATGTGTTTGGTAGCCAGATGGATGATATATAGAGAGGAAAGATCATATGAAAATATTACAGGAAATAAACAATTTCCTCTGTCTCTGAAATTCAAGTTTTTGACAACAATGGGCTTTTAAAAATATAAGGATAGAGGCATTATGCAACTGCAGGTGTGAAAACAGTTTAGGCAAAGTAGGAAGACCTCTTATCTAATGCATTTAATTAACCACTCTGAAATTATATTCTTCCATTTGTTTTAAATTTCCTGGACATCTGATCTTTCCTGCAGTAGAAATTGGAGTGTTAGGATTTCTTATTTCCTTCACTGTGGGTAATTTATGCATCAAATTAAAATCACCTCCCACATTAGGAGTCCGTTCATTTGAGATCCCACTCTAGGACATCAATTTTCTATTTTAGAGGAAGAAGAGCAGGTAGAGATCTTAGTCATCTTGTCTGTCATCCTGCTTCAAAGCAGGATCAACTGTACTTTTTTCATTGCTGGCAGATGAATATATAACTGCTCTTAAAGATCACTAGTTATGAAGTCTTTGCAGCATCCTCAGGGAAATCTATCCTGAGCTTAAGTGTTCTTACAATTAGAA
The DNA here is from genome assembly GCF_031877795.1 of Strix aluco. Taxonomy (NCBI): domain Eukaryota; kingdom Metazoa; phylum Chordata; class Aves; order Strigiformes; family Strigidae; genus Strix; species Strix aluco. The sequence goes on along the minus strand of NC_133945.1, from coordinate 18,818,723 downwards.
AGATTTTCTTAATATCTAACCTAAATCTCCTTAGCTGTAAGTTAAGCTCATTAATTCTTGTGGTATCCCAAGTAAAAACGGTGAACAGATTCTTTCCTTCCTTTTAGTACATTAAGACTATTATCAAATCTCCTCTCAGTCTGCTTTTTCTGTAGGCTAAGCATCAACCGTTTATTTAAGCTCTTCTTGTAGGACAAATTTAAGACCTTTGATCATTTTTTTGGTCTTGATTTTTTTTTTTTAAATTATTTTTGCAAATTCTTCAACTTTTTCTTGAACACCACTGATCAAATATGCAATATTTCAGGTGATATCTATATGAACTGTTATTTCTGGAACATAGCATACTTTTATGCCTCCCAGGAAATTGTTCCCTTTCTTATAAGGGCATGACACTTACTGAGTCATAAACAACCTATGATCTGCTATAACCTTCTGATCAAGTCTTCAGGATCCCTAGTTAGCTGACTATTCACTATATTTTCTTTGTCCCTCAAATTTCTTTGTTCCGTTTAAATTGCCTTCGCCTTTCTAGATTACTTCTCCAATTAGTCATAATTTTCTGGGCAAGTTTTGGGGGGAGTTTGTTTTGTTTGGACTGCTTTTGTGTTCTTGTAGAACTTCCTGCAATCCTGTATCTTCTTCACAGTTAAGTGTGTACTCTATATAATCCTGTTACAGTTACATCAAACAGTATGAGAACTAGTGCAAACAGTGAAGGAACCTGACTTGATGTTCCCTCTCTAATGGTGGATGCCTAACAAGTGTACAAAATTGTTTTCCGTCCAGTATTAGTACAGCATCAATATTAGATTCATCTAGTTCACAGGGTTTTTTGTTTGGTGGCTGTTGTTGTTTGGTTTGGTTTTCAGTTTAGATTGTTGTTGTTGTTTTTTAATTCAAGCTTGCCCGTAAGAATGTGTCAATAAGCTTGCAAGTATCAGGATGTTTAACATCCATCTTTTTTTTTCCTTCTTTCTCTTTTTTTCTGTCTTTCATGTGCCTGTTACCTTGTTATAGAAAGAAATTAAATGTATTTCTGATGACAACTTTTTGCCAAATCTGTTCTGACTGTTTCTCATCATCTAGAAGTTTCCAACTAGTTTGATTATTTGTCTCAATATTTTTTCAGGGGAGTAATTAGACTTCTTTGTAACTGTATGACCTTTATTTTCTCCTCCTGTTTTTTAAATGCAGGTAGGCATAACATTTTCCCTTTTCTGTTGGCCCAGTAGTTCACATTGTCATGAGTTATGAATGATAATTAATTTTTACATTGCCTTAGTCAGAGCTCTAATGAACTAAATCCACCCTAGCTGTTTTGAAAATATTTAACTTATCTAAATAGTCCTATATTGTTCTTTATATTTTAGAGAGATTCTATTTTGCCCTGATTCATTGCTATTAATTGTACTGGCAACCTGCTTGCACTTATGTCACTAGTGCAGACTGAAGCAAAAAAGAGATTAAACTTTTTGGCTTTCCTCATTTTCCTCTTTCCTGCTTTTCCTCTCCATGCCATAGAGGATCCGTAGCTCTTTCTTTTTTCACTCTCTTTGTGTGTATGTGTCCCTCTTATTACCAACACACTTTTAGAATTATTTCAGTTAACTCTTATGACCCTTGCTAGTTGTGCCTGTGTGCTCTTGGGTTTTTTACTTTGTGTATGCACTTGTGCTCTTCTTTTCTACTTGATTTGGTAATTAAAAACATTTTCTTATTTCTGGCCTTTGAAGTCAGCATAAATTTGTGGTTTAGAGAAGTGACATCTTGATGACCATCTGTTTCACCTGCATATATCTGCTTTTAACTGCCCTTTTTAGTAAAGGAATTCCTCATTCTCCTTTATATTTACATTTTTCTCTCTTTAACTGTAAAATTTGTCAGTTGGAGGTCTGCCTGTTGGAGGTCTGGGGATTCTTTAAGCTTATTCAAAACATACTGAAATCTGCTTTAATGACGACTTTGTTTTATTTAGTCATATTTTCTCATTTCAACATGATTGTCAACTATTATCTTGTGGTGACTCTTAAGGGTAAATAGCAGAAGGGTTACTATCACTGTAGTATAATGATACTAAGGAACTAATTTCCTTTATCACAGCAACTGGAGACCTCTTTGAGCTTCAGGGAAATGTGTGAGATAAGTGACTTCTGAAGAAATGGAAAAGGGTTTGGGAGGGATGAATCCTACAGGTGAGCTTAGGTAATGCCTGTGATATGAAAACTTAAATACTGTGATCTGTTTCTATCAACAAACTAAAAATATATACAAGTTTTATGTCATGTTTCTCTTGGGAGATGGTTTCTTTTTTTCCTTCGTAGGAGCTTTTAATGTTTCATTTGGGTGTGTTCTCCCTCTTTGTCTGTGGAACATGAGTCTTCTGAGGACACTACTGAGTTGGCTTTATATCATAGAGGAAAGTCTGTGGAAGAAGTATGAAGGGAAAATTTTAAAATAATATCCACTTCTATGAGAAAGAACAGTGAGTGTGACTGAGAATTATATTACTGATCTACACATGGTTTAAGGTATTACTGTTGTGGTTTTTTTTTTTAAAGTATTTTGGTGTTGATTACTGCAACCTATGACCCAACATCAGATTGTCTAATAGAAGCTGTTCTGATTTCAGCTGGGATAGAATTAATCACAATTAGAGTTTATTACAGTTACTAAACTGTTTTTTATCTCAACCTACCAGTTTCCCTCATTCCTTTCCCATTCCTTGGGCGGGGGGGTGGGTGAGCAACCAGCTGTGTAGCGTTTGGCTGCCAGCCAAGTTCAAACCACGACAGAAGCTAATATTCTACATTACAGAGAAACTTTTTCTGAAAAGTCTGGGTGCAAAAAGCAGGCCTGCTATTTTCACTTTAAGGAACCCTTCATTTCAGGAAGGAGCTCGCTAACAAAAGGTTATACACACTGATTTTTCCATTTATAAGCGCATAATTTAAATTTTCTTGCCTCAGAACAATTCCTTTCCCTTTTCCGCTGAAGTTTTTGTAACAATGTTAAATTAGATGGGTAAATGGGTTGGCAAAATTACTACTGAAAGGCCACTGAGAACACACCAATTTTGACCATTACTTGTTTCAGTTTTAGGAGAACACAGCAGATGATGTCTGTGAAAGCTGGAGATTTATGTCATGGGAGTATAGGGTTTTTTTGGTGCTTTATGTGAACTACATATTAAATGTATTTGTCGGATGAAATATAATTCAAAAAGGTCTCTGGTGGAGATTGTCTATTTGTATTCTTCCTTCTTTTATTGCTTGCCTTCATCTGCAAAAGAGTATCTAGTTATTTCAATGATGGAGAATTCTAGAAAGGACTAAGTCAGACATTCTTCTCTGAATCATTTGCATATAGTAAATACAATTAGCAAACTCAGTGAGTTTGCTAGATATGCCAAGTACTTCATAGATTTTATTGATTCACATAGAGAGAAGGGGGAATGGCATGCAATTTTTTCACCTTATCTTCTCTGCACTAAAAAATTGAAAAAAATCTCTTGTTTTAATTCTATAATATCTACCACGTAATGTTTTTCTGTGCACAATGTACTGTCTAATCTTAAGAACGATAAATTTTCTGTTTTGTACTGAAGTGCTATGTGCATCAAAAAACATGGCAAAAATGGATTTTATGCACGTTTTAGATGCCTACTATACTTTCATAGTGAACAAGATTATAGGTTTCTGAAAATGATCACTGAGCATAACTGGAAATGCACCATCTAGAATAGCTTTATAAGCATAAAATATTAAGAAACCATCTGTATCAAATAATAAGTTAATAACACCTTTTGGTAAATGCTCTGATACTTTTGCTGCTGCCACATCACAGTGCTTTATATAACATGGTTTGAGTATAGATTTTAGTGCTTTGAAAAATACATATAGCATTCACAGTAAGAATTTCTTATACTGGTTTGTGACAAGGATAGATTCATCAAGATGCATTAAGATAAAATTGCAACGTACTCAGCACGCTGCACTAAATCCCTCTATTGACAGTAATTTACTCTAGTTGCAAAGAATAAGCAACTTTGTACATACTATATGCTAAAATGTGAATGCCAAAAATACTGTGGTGCCATCTCCTTTAGCTTGGATACCCTTAATAAAATAATGAAATTGGCCTCAACTACCAACTTTAAAAGAAAATCAAACCAAAAGTAACTATATTCAAAAATTAATTCTTAAAATGCTGTGTTGGGTTTGTGTGTGACAGGGTTTCAGTAGCGTAGGAGGGGACTACAATGGTGGTCCCTATAAGAAGCTTCTTGAAGACCCCCAGCTCCAAGTCAGACCCACCTCTGGCCAAGCCCAAGACAATAGCGACGGTGGCTGCACCTCTGTGATAATGTATTTAAGAAGGGGAAACTGAGAGGAGGAGTTGTGAGGGAAATACCTTGGTGTTTGCAGAGGTCAGTTGAAGAACGAGGGTGGTGATGTGCTCTGGGGCAGAGCCCCCCTGCAGCCCGTGGGGAGAGGGCAGGCTGTGCCCTGCGCCCATGGAGGGCACCCATGGAGCAGATGCCACCTGCAGCCCGTGGAGGACCCCACGCCGGAGCAGGGGCTGTGCCCAGAGAAGGCCGGGACTGTGGGAAGCCCCCGCTGTTGTAGTTTGGCGCTGGGAGGATTGTAACACACAGGAGGGACCCACATTGGAGCAGCTCAGGAAGGGCTGCGGCCTGTGGGGAGGACTCACGTTGGAGCAGTTCATGGAGAACTGTCTCCTGTGAAAGGGACCCCACGCTGGAGCAGGGGAAGAGTGTGAGGAGTTCTGCCCGCCCTGAGGAGGAAGAAGTGTCAGAAATAACAGATGAACTGACCACAACCCCCATCCCCTGTCCCCTGTACCACTGGGAGGGAGGAGGTAGAGATATCAGGAGAAAGGCTGAGCCCGGGAAGAGGGAGGGGTGGGAGGAAGGTGTTTTTTAAGCTGTGGTTGTATTTCTCGCTGTCCTACTCTGATTGGTAAATTAAGTGCTGCTGGTGGTGTTCTAAATAAATTGATGTTCTTTTTATTCCCCAATCAAGTCTGCCTTCTGCCCATGATCATAATTGGTGAGTGAGCCCTCCCTGTCCTTGTCTCAATCCCTGAGCCTTTTGTTTTATTTTCTTCTCCCATCCCTGAGGGGGAAGGAGTGAGTGAGTGGCTTCGTGGTGCTCAGTTGCCCTCTGGACTTAAACCATGACAAATGAGTAGAAACTAACTTGCAACATTTTAGGAAATTGAAGTCACACATATTAATTGTTCTTAAACAGCAACATAAACTACACCTCCAAAGCTTCACAAATTGCCAACCACCATAACAATTCTAACCCATTATTCTAGTGAAGGCAGACAAAGAAGGGAGGTCAGGCTGTGGTAAGGACCAAGAAGAGCAAAGGTCCAGGGAAAAGCAGTTGGTATTGAGGACCTGAAATACACACTATAATTATTTCTGGGGTTTTACTTCAGGCTTGTTTTAGTCTGGTACCATGAGCTTCGTACCCATGAGCAAGTGAACTACACTGAGTGCTGTCACAGATCATGTGTTTTGCTGGAATCTCACCTGGATGAAGTATAGTCCTCGAAGTCTGAAAGTGCTCTTCTGCATGAGCAGAGGATGTACAGGCAGTTGGGAGACTTGCTTCAGAAGTGAACTCCTGATGCAAACTGAAATGCTGATGCTCCCATTGAATGTCGTAAGGAGTCTGAAGAAGTGTTATTTTGCTGGAAGTGTTATCCCATACTTTGAAAATTAGTTTATTTGATCGTTATAATACTTTCCAGTTGAATGAGTCTTTGTTAGGTGTTTCTGCTTTTCTGAAAGAGCTCTTTAATCTGTCTGTCCTCTATAAGGATCAGTTTGCTCTCAGAGAATTCAAGGAGAGTTTTTCTGTATTGTGATGGTACTCTATAGCAATCTCATTACAGAGCCCAGACAACAGCATAAAAAAAAAAAAAAGGAAGAATTTACCTACCTTGATATAATTAAAGAACTGTATGATCTGTCTTCAAATCTGAAAGCATGACTAATATAAGTGGTAAGCAATGATAAGATTGGTAAGGGTTTCTTTGAATAAGGCATGCATCTTCAAAATTGCACAATATTTATAAGCCACTTAGTTTATAGGCTTCTTGAAACAGTTGGGCTGCATTGAGCATAAAATATTTGAAAATGTAGAAGAAAGGTTTGTCATGACAAACAGGATAAAAAGTTTGGGTTTTACTTGATAGATGGTGGGGTTTTAAGGGATTCATCTGCAGAGGAGTTGAATATGATCGTTGTGTTAAGTAAAGAAGGTGCTGCATTGCAGAGGTGGATTTCAAAGCTTAAAAGGGCAAAGAGAAAGGAACTGATATTTAATAAAAAGATGCAAGGAAGTAGGCTGCAGGTTAAACAAGAGTGGGTTTTATTTAGGTAGAAAACTCAGCAGGTTGATGTTTTGGAAGTATAGCAGAAGAAATCAGTAGTGTGCTTTTTTTTTTTCCCCCTTTATTCAGAAATTCACAGAAAGAGACCAGGCTCAATGCCACCTTATCAGCACTGTACAGAAGGAGATACCTTTTGCCACCATTTCTCAAGGCAGGGAATGAATTTGCACCTGATAAAAGGGTGTAGGCTAAGTAGGCTTTTTGCTGGAGGGAAGTGGGAGAAGATTCCCACCTTCACCTGGCAGCAAGTTGGAAGATGTTAGACACTGCTTTTGTGAGTCCCTCCAATGCATTAGAGATCTAGCAAGATACCATGCTCTTGTCCAGTCACGCATCTTCAGCTCCAATAAGTTTCTACTGCTGCTGTTCCTTTTTGTGTTACAGAAATTGTGTATTCTCTTGCCCAACCTCTGTCTATAGGACCAGACAGTCCTTTTCTTTCAATATGCACATTTAATTTTTTGATAACTTAAAGTTGGAATATACCTACTGAATATCTACTATACCACTTTACCAAGTCATGAAGTGGTTTTTCTGCTGTGGATTCTCCTTAGTTTTGTTCATTCTTGTCATAATGTTTCAAGTGATGGAAATTCCACCTCTTCCTCTGGGAGGGTATTTGTTCTGTAGTCTAATTAATCCCACAGTCATGTTGGTTCTTCATATTGTTCAAACCAAATATTTTTAATTAACCCCCAGCCCTTCTTATTTTGCATGCTCAGCAGAACACATTAGAATTGATGGTCTATGGACATTCTTGCTGCATTTTGTGTATTATAGCAGCTACCTCCTCAGATGATGTCACGCATACTCTAATAGACTTTCTTATTCTATAACCTGTTGCTCCTCACTCTTCACTGACATTTGCAGGATGGAAAAAAACTCTGGAGTCCATTTTCTGGAAGGAAAAAGTGAGGAATTGTCAAAAATTAAAAAAACAAGTAAGGCATTAAGCTCTACATGCAGTTTATGAAAGCCTATGGACTGATTCTACCAGGAAGTGGTCAGCCAACTAGGATTTAGAGCCTTAGCTAGTTCCATGTAATTTGGGAAAAAACCCAAGGCAAACACAACCCTGTGACTGAATGAAGTGAAGTCTATGTTGTGTCCTGTCCCCTCGCACCTACACTGGAGCGTATAGTAGTAACAATACTGTAACAACCCCTGTACAGTGAATGAACTGAGGGTCATGGAGGGGTTTATATAAATTGATCACATATTGCCTCAGTGCAACATCAGATGAAAGCACGAATAGCATTTCATCCTTTTCTCTCTTTCAGCTGTTTGCATGTTTTAGTGCTATCGTCCAGCTATTTGTGTGTTGCTGGGGTTTCAACAAACTCTTCTGTTCATTTTCATAGGATGAAATAAGTGTTTTATTGCAATTGTCTGGAATTTTCATCATTCAGTCTTGCAGAAAAAGTGCATCTGTCAAATGCACCTGTCTTTCTGTATTGAACTGTCAAAAACTGATGCATAGCTCCCAGAAGTATAGAGAAGTTGTTCTCGGCACCTTGACTTACCTTTCCTTTCTAAATCACCCAGGATTCTCCTAACCTTTTATTTGCCTCACAATCGTATCGTAAATTCACAGCAGACTGACTTCTCACTTCTTATTCAGCCTTCCAGACTGTTTCCTCTGTTGAGGTGTTTCCATATTTCCACTTCATCTGCACTGGCTTAGGCCTGTGGGATTTTTCCCCAGGTTTGTGGATACTTACTCTAATCTGTAGAATATTACAGAATGTGAAGTTTTGTGGCAGTTTGATTAGTATGACATGTTTTGAAATTACATTAGTTTCCATTATTTGATTATTCTGAAAGTCTTTCATTGCCATCTTCTGTGCCTTCCCAATCTTCCCCCTCATTTTTCTTCAACCAAACAGGGTCAGTACAGCTTGAACATGACTATGTGTCCTTAATGGTAAGGAGTTCAGGGAATGGGCTTAAGTGAATGGCAGAGGTCGAATATGACCTCCAACCTTTAAATTTTATGCAAAGGAGGAAAAGTACTAAAGATTCTTTCTTCCAAAATATTAATAGTAATAGTCATATGGAGAAAAAAACTTGACTACAGTCAACAAATTATAATTATGTTGATGTTATGTGTTATGTTATATGTTGATGTTGAAATTATAATCGTGTTGATTATGATAATCAGTAGATTATAATTGTGTTGCTGTTATGTTATATGATGTTATATGTTGATGTTAAAACTATAATCATATTGATGATTAAAATCAACAAATTATAATTACGTTGTTTGTAAGTTGATTCAAGTTCCTCATGGCCTTGCACACTTGAATTTGGAATATCTCCAAGGGTAGAGATTCTCCTTTTCCACTCACTTCAGGCTGGCTCTGTCATCTCTACATCTCCCAGTAGGCAGCTCTAGAAAGCAGTAGATCCCTTTCCTGCTTCCTTCCCCCTGTGCCTTCTGTCTTCTCCAGGTTGAGAAAAACAACTCTCAGTCTCTCCTTGTAGGTCATGTGCAGCATCTGCTGCCTACGTTGGTAGCTCTCCACCAGACTTAGTCTGGCTTGACAATGTCTTTTTTTGTACCCAAGGCCTCAGATGTGTCCTGTCTCATCGCTTGGATTTATGTATGCCCAGTTTGCTCAAATGTAGCTCAGTCTTCCTCTACTACAGTAGTACTTCAATTCTCCAGGGTCTGCCCCCCAGGAGGCATGAGCAGACCTTGCCATTTAAGATTGAGGCATTAAGCCTCATCGAGTCCTTCCTGTATCCCTTACCACTGCATCCTTCACCTCATTGAGCAGTGGGCCCATATTTTCCTTTGACTGCTACTGTACCTATAGAAGCCCTCTTTATTGCCTTTGCAGCCCTTGCCAATGATGTTTCTCCATGCTTTGAGTGTGTTGAGCAGATTTGGCCTCAGAGCAGCAGAAATGGGAGTAACAGCACAATATGATTTGTTCTGTGTGCGTAGTTAGACTAGCTTCCTAAGGATTGCATGTCTGTCAGCTTGGGCAATGAGCAGCTCCTGCTGACTGGTGCAGAGGAGCTAGTGTATGCATTAATGAAGGGGATCATGTCAGATAATACAGTCATGTAAGACTTGTGATCAAAATCCAGAAAACTCTGCATTGTTTTCCCTAAAATGAACTTCACCCTTAGCAGATTGCTTGGGGGGGTAGGGGAGCGTGCAAGATAAAATACAGGTTTACAGCTGTAAACCTGGGATACTGAGGTAGAGTAACTCCTTCAAACTCTTATTCAGCAATAAAACATTAAAAGCTTGTTTCATCTCTTCTTTTGACAACTGTGTCTTAATGACCCAGAAAAGAGGTATCCAAGCAAAAATATAGTAGGACTTTAAAACCCTAAAGGAATTCAGTCACTAAATTGTCTACAATTATTTGACACCCACACATGCTGACTTAATGTATTACACTGAGAATATGTTGACGACTTCACCGGCAGTTTCACATTAAAATCACTGAGCAAAGCATGGAGACTTTATTTTTCACTCGTTATGTGGGGAAGTAAATTTAATAAATATTTTGTGAATAGAATTACTTTATATTAGCTATATTTACATGGGCATATATAATTTTAAAAGAAACTATTAAACTCAGCAGTAAGAAGTGAGAATATATATATCTAAATATACAGTTATGCTCATTAAATGGGGCTGTGAACTGACTTCATCATCAAAGTAGAGGTACATAAATGGAGAAGAAATGCCAGTACTATGTTTTACAATTTCAGTCTTCTCATTTTTCTTAAGGAGCAAATCTGATTTTCTGCCCCCTTCCCCCCCAGTGAAAAATGAGGATAAAATTCTTTTTTCAATTTAGAGTTAAAGGTTGAATCCTTTAGTCTCAATTAAAATGATAATGGTTAATGGAAGAATGGTATCTTATGAATTTTTAAAGTTAAATTTTAAACTGAGAGATTTTTCCCCTCATAAAATCTTTTTTTTTAAATGATAGCTTAAAGATTAAACAAACATTGGTTACAGTGACCTTGTGTCCTTATTAAATCTTACTGTATAAACAGGGAAAGCTTTAGACGAGAATGAAAGTAAAAAAATGTGGGAGAGAGGCTCCACATAGTATTTCTGACTTCTCAGTGTTGCTACAAACAAAGTCAGGAAACGTGTTTTAGATTTTCACAGATTTTTAGTATAATAGTTCTGGAAACTCAAGTAAAAAGGGATAGGCCTTGAAGAGTGTAGACATTCTGAACATTATGGAGAAATATCAATTGCTTCAGGGAAATCTTGCTGAAGATCACAGAAACATATTGATATTGATTGAAAGTAAAACTTTTTTTTTTTTTTTTTGCTTTGATTATCTTTATCTTTATGCATTAGAGGAAGTGGAATTCCAGGGTTTTGCCAAAAATCTAAGGTGTAACACATTTCTGCTATTTGATGTTGGGCAAGTTAATATTATGCCTCAGTTTCCCTGTCCATAAACGGGGATAATGATACTTATCTCCTGTAAATTGCTTTGGGAACTTTTGATTATGAAAGTTGAATATGATTATTCATTATGTTTGCTTCCTATGAATATTCTAGTGAATGTGTTTCGCAAGGGGATGATTAATTTTCAACAAATATCGGAGACTTGAGAAAATGAGTTTATATCCTCATAAATATAAATGTTCTGTTTCAGATATTGAGGAAATGTGACATATTTGTATTCCATACAAATGAAGCCAGTATTCTCAAATGAGGAACACTGAGCCCACATGTGTTAATCACATGTTCTTTCATGCCAAGAGCTATCAAGCTTCCCTCATGCCAAGAGGGAATGATTCTGAGTGAGGAAAATATATATATGTTTAAACAAAAGCAAGGAAGAGATGTAGATACATCATTTACTAAGTTATGGTTATTTCCACATGTTGCAGAGGTAAAACATATGGGATGTTTACTCTGACAAGTTTTAAATATAGAAGGAGTCATTCTATGAGTCAGTTTGCATGGTATGATTCAGATCATGACTATCCTGTGCATGTCATAAATGTCTTTCTAGTGTAACTGAAGGGAGAACACTATTTAATGAGTATATATTTCAGAAAGGCCTGGAATGTCAAGAAACTGTAAATCTGTGATTTGCCTTTACAGGTTTTTCCAGTGGTTAGTCACCCTCACTGTGAGGAACGTTTGCCTCACAGCTAAGTTATTCTGTCTTGGTATTGTCGCGCTCTATTTTCTCGCCGTGAAGCTTCTTAGATGGTAGAGTCACGTAACAGTAGAGACCCTTTTAGATAGGCTAAAGATATCAAATCTTTGTCTACCAATAATAAGACACGTGTTCCTAACCTTGAAATCATATTTGTGATATGTTTGTACTTTCCCTCTAATTTCTCATCTCTCTTTAAAACTGTGATTACCAGATGCTGTATAGTCCAATGGACTTGTAACATTGTCTTGTTCTTACTCCTTACGCTTCTTTCTTTGTCAGATATTGAATTAGGGTGTATTTTTGTTTGTAACTAGCATCATGACAGAGTATATGATTACATTTCCACTTATTCCCTACTTCTTTGTCAGAATTGCAGCTTTTTTGGCTTCAATCTGTCATTTCCTGGGTAGGACCTGTATTCCATGTTCCTCAGTCTATAATTCTGATCTGTATTTGTTTCAATGTAATTTTCTTGAAACATAAAGTCTTTCCATATGGCTTTTGTCACTGTGTCATCCACAAATTTTATTAGTAGTATTTGTATTGGCATTCAACTGTGTGATCAAAACGATTCTTATTTTGGTGATTCTTTTCTGCCTGCTTCCCACTCTCTCACAATTAGACTGTGATCTACCAGCATCTTTTACCTAATAATAATTTTTGTGCTTGTGTATGTCTTTAAAAAAAAAAACCAAACAAAAAACCCCCCAAACTTGATGTAGGTGTGTTCACAATTTAAGAAAAAAAAACAAAAACCAAAACCAAACAACAAGCAACAAAACTCACAAAAACTAAAAAACCAAAATCAGTTTCTATTTAAAATAATTAAATCTAATGAATAAACCAGCAAAGTATGCATATGAGAATGAGCATCAATAATGTTATCTTAATCTTGTTAATGAAAAGCAACATGTAGGCAATATCTTTTTAATTGTTTGAAAAATGTGCTTGCATAGAATTAAATGAACAAAACTGTACTTTACTGTGAGGGCCATGAGTTAAGGAGGAAGCGAGAGCAAGAGAGACCCATCTCCATTTGTGCATAAAGAAAAAAACATAGTTTTTACTACAACTTTAATCTCTGTGTCCAGGAAACAAGGAGCAAAATAGCAGGACTGGTCAGAAATGATCTGCATTAGCAGAGATACTTTTGGGGCTAGCCCTGAATTTAGTTGCTAGTATTACTGAATAACTCATCAGCTATGGAAATTCAGCCCTCCCTAGAAAGACAAATGTAAAGCTGTCTGTAATTCATGTAAGGGACAATTTCCATCTCTAGTGATGAAACATCAGAAGCATCACTGACATAGGGGGAACAGGAGCCAAGGAGAAGTTTCAGGTAGTCTGAAACAAACAAGGCAGTAACTGAAGAATGTTCATGCAGGATTTTTCTAGGATAGCCTTAAAAAAGTTATTTTCACTTACAGGAGCTTAATTGAATACTTATTGCCCTGTGGGCAGGCAGGCTATAGGTCAGCAAACACTTGCTATAACCCTCTCTAACAATCTGAAAATTAGTTGGGGCATTTGAAAAAACTAAACAAAACCCCCAGCAAAAGCGAGCCAGCAGGCCAACGAGCTTTATAATTTTGTCAACTTTTATTGTATTTTATTTTTTTCAGAGGTGTGAATAGATATTGAATTGTGCCTGAAATGTGTGATTGTTTTGTCACTCCTGCTACACCAAGGGATTTTTTTTTTGGCAGTTATCGTTAAATAAAAACTGCCAGTGAAAGAGTTGAGCTAGAGGAACATATTTGAAAGATTCCTGCACCAGTCAAACTCGCTTAGCCCCTTAATCCCTTACATTGGCAGTTGAATCCAAGAGACATGTAGTAGTGCACAGAGGAGCTATAAACAAACAAAGCCTGAAGCTCTTGGCACCTTAAAAAAATTGCCTGTTTCTTGTAAATACATTGCAATAAAACAATAGCTACTGAACATTAGTGGAGAAAGAAATCAGCCATGAGAAACTTGAACTAGGTGGCCTTCCAGTTGTGGAGAAAAAACACCAAGAAAGAGGTTGAGATAAATCCTGCAAATGCTGTATGAGGTATTTGAGGACTTATTAATAAAAAATGCGCTGGTAGAACACATGCAGAAAACTGGTTGATCATTTGGTAGAATATTTGTCTTAGGCACCGAGACACTCAGTTCCCTGCAATTTAAAAAGTTTTCTTTGATTACACATTATACTACCACTGCCTTACCACCCTTTCTTAGCCCGTAATTGCTTACATTCTGCCACCTTTTTGCTACAGAATATGCAAAAGAATTAAATAAAATTAGATGTCACATTTTTAAAGTGCAGTGATGGCAGCAAGGATTCATTCTCATAATTAAGAATGTTTCACTGTGAATAGTTTGAGTATCCTGTTAAAAATGCAATGCGAAGAATTTTTGTACTGACTTAATGATGCATATGCCTAAAACTGAAAAAGCAGCATTTGAAATTGTTAAGTTTTAGTGGATTGAAACTCCACTACATTAAAAACATTATACTCCTGTAAAATACAGACTGAGGTAGAATTACTATGTAAAATAGATGGCAAATGGACAAATTAAAGTTCTTCAGTTGGCCCCTTTATATATGTAAAAGGTATTTATTGGTGGGAACAACTATATCCCTATATAACCATTTTTTTTAGTAGATGGGATGGACAGGTGAGGAATTAGGAGAAAATTGTAGAAGTAGGTGAAACAAAATTAAGCTTTTTAAAACTGAATTTGCTTGTTATCTTTTGTACTGTACTTTGCCTTTCTTTTGATTTAGCATCCCATACATTTCCCTTTCTGCCATCTGTGATTTAGGTCTACTCTCATGATTATTTTAAACCATTTGTTAAATCTGTTAGTACCAGTTGAACACGTTGGAAAACTAGTTCATGAATTCTGTCTGGTTTGTGAAATCTTAATTATGAATGCCTAGGATACATCTTCATCAGACTAAAACTTTCATCATGATGGGAAAACTAGTTCACCTTCTTTTTGGTCTCACTTTTGAAGTAAGACTGGCATGAAATGGAGAGGGTAACATGGATGAACAACTGTGGTTTAGCCAGGTGTTTTCAGTAAGTAGGCAAGGGCTTGCCTGAAGAAGTAGACCAGATGTCACATCAGAGAGGAGGATTCTTTCTCATAATTTTAAGAAGCAGTAGAAGGAAAGTCTCTAGAGGATAAGATGGACATATCTGGGAGCCTTGCAGGACTGTCTTAAACCTCATGTTCCTTCCCTACGCTTAGTAAACTCTCCAGGAAAAACATGTGTTGTGTTTGTGTAACTCAATTTGTATAAAGTTACTCCTTGGAGTAGTTAATAAAACACATGCTGGTATGCCTGTGAGATGAGGATTGCAAAAATCGTACCCCATGAGAGCATGTACTACACTCAATCTTGTTAGCAATGGAATTTAATAAATCCCCCATCTGCAGGCTGCCCCAGGTGACTTTGCATCCCAAGCTGCACCCTATGTAGAGCACACTGCATCCTCCAGCATGGACTCTGCAGGGCAAAGGAGAGGCTTCCCTTGTGCACCTGCCTCCTCCCTGCTTCCTGCATAAATGTGAGAAGTGGAGGGCACGAAGGCAGAAACTTCTGGACATTAGTCTCCCTGTATAAAGCAGCTCTGCTAAATCAGTGGCCTATCTGAACAGTTTGCAGGTTTACTTAAGTCTGGAAGTAACGTAGACAGCAGCATTGTTTCTAAATCTGTGTAACTCTATGCTGTGTGAACATAGCAGTGAGGTCCCTGACACACTGGGATCTTTTGTGTCGTGGAGTAGCTTAGAAGTGCTCAACGTCCAATAATACTATTTGATGTCGTCTCTCATAAAATACAGGATTTAATTTTGTTGTTCTGAGAATGATCTCCGTGGAAGTCAGTACTGCTGGAGAGGTGTTAAGTAGCCACTGCTACTGAAACCCTCCCAGGCAGTTCATGTGCAACAAACACAGGCAACAGAGTACAGATACACCATAATGTGTGATTAATATACCGTAATGCATTAATCATGTGCCTCACTGCTATCATCTCTAGAGAGCAGAGAAATTATTATTTGTTGTCTAACTGTAAACTAAATAGATATTCCCTATTTATTTTGCAATACCCAGAAAGCCCTCAAGTCGGAATGATATTTTAGTTGTATATTTTCCATCCACATCCAAGGTTTTTTCACTGTTTTGCATTCGCTATGTCATAATTTTGTCCTAGAATTCATGGGGAATTATTTTCACTTACATGAAGATCTCTTCATGCTGTTCTGTCAGCAAAAAGGAGACTTAAAGTGGGAGTAAATTACACTAATATCCAGTGCTGTTATATTGTCAAAGAGATGTAAAGCAGTATTATTGTAGTTGAATATTACGTCCATCTGCTCATTTCAGTTCTCAACAAAAATAAATTCTCTCCTTAGCTAAAAAGGATACAGCAGGAACTGGTGAGCAAACTACCTTAGATTAATGAAAATGACAGTAGCCCTTTTTGTCACATGCCTGATTTAAGCCAGTAGAAGAGAACTTGGTATGATTAGCAGTTTTTGAAGCAGTCATGTTCCCTGGGATGACTGTATTGCTACCTTAGTTTAGGTAAAGTCTTAATGAGTGAAAATTGTGGATGTTTTAGAACAGAGAATGTGTATGAGTGCCTGCATGGGCTGTCTAGCAGTATGAAAAAAAATTATTACTGGTGAGCAATGATGGTTTATTAAAAAGAAGTGCTTGGCTCAGAGAGATAATATCACAGTGCATTTCCAGTTGGATTTCTTAGAAAACAAACCAATCAACCCCCCAAAACCACAACCCAACAAGAAACAAAGTTAATGGGAGGAACCTGTAATGTGTTTAAAGAAACTGTGATTTGGTATTCGAGCATTATATGATAACAGGAGAGCTCTTTAAATCCGCTTGGGATCCTCCTACCTGCTGGGTTTCATTTTAGAATCCAGTGTCGTCACTAAAGGACAAGGAAGCTATTCTTACAGTCTTTAATCTGTATATTCCACTGCACTGATTTTTATTGGAACCAGCAGTATCTTTCCTTTCATGAGGGATTACTTCATGAGGCGCCCTTAAAATTTCTGATCTTGATTTTTGGTAGTGCTGACTGGTAACCAATATTTATTTTATGAATATTAGCTTTTAGTATGAATATTTGAATTAAATTCAGTATGAATTATTATGAATAATATATTTTAGCATCAAAAGCAATCACTAATACTGTAGTATTTGAAGTTCTGGATTTCCTCTACCATATGAAAGCTTTCTCTGTGCAAGAGGAGTTACATTATCTGTTTAAAAATATAAATGCATAAATTATGGTTCTAAATATTTCACTATGTCTTTTGTCCACCATATAATTTCACAGGCTCATTGCAAACTGACCATCTTATGGTTTTGACAAATTCAGATTAAATTCTTAGAGCAAGTGTGTGTCACAGCTGTCTGTGGTGCTAGAGATTTCAAAAGCCAGCTTCACAAAGGAGTTTTACAACAGTTGTGTGAACTCATAAGTTAGTGGTTGGTTCTTGTTTTTATGGAAAGAAATAATTTAAGAATATGTTCTGGCTGAGTTAATATTGACCTTTGGAAGGGGATGAAATTAAATGCTCTTGTGATACTTTTAAAAAGTAAAAATGGCAGTGTATGGAAAGTAGATAGTTACGCAAATGAGAAATTTGAGAAGGCTTGTAGAAAGGTTGCAGTAAGTGAAATAAAGAATTTTCCCCATATAAGTAAGTTTGGACCATCAGCAGTTCTGGCCATGTAAAATTGTACAACATCTATCACAGCAAAGTTATAATCATCTGATGAGGACTCCTAGATATTGCCATAATATTAATAGCATCGTGCCGCTAAGTTTGATCCTATGTATAACATTTCTTAATAAATTAATTTCATACAAAACATGCCCACAAGAATAAATATAGGTCTCTACCATTCTGTTTCTGTCCTACTGGAAAAAGGATTATTTCTAACTCAAGATACCAATGTGCAGAGGTCAGGGTCTTTACTGCAACTCAAACTGTCTTAAAGCGTAACCTTAAACGCATGCGGAACAGATGCTGCAGAAAAGACTCTCTTCTGGTACACAGGAAGTGACAATCTGGAAGAGAGTTGTATTTACAGTCTCTTTACTACACCTGTATTTTTTGAGCCTAAACCACAAGCAAAATAAGTATATATTGATGGCACTTGGTTTTGGATAGAGAATAGGTTTTGTAGACCATTAATTTTGTTTCAGAAGGAGAACAGTTGAATTTGTGTACAGACCAAGGCATTGCTATGGATCTACAGAATTTTATGGAATTCATTCCAAGACCAGGTAGACTACAAGTGTACACCAAATATGAAGGGTGAGATGCAGAGAGGGTTTCTTTTGAGGTGATAGTGAAGCAGATGTCTGGTGCTTGCTGCTGAAAAGGTAGAACTGCTGCAGTAATTTTGGTGACTGTGGAAAAATAATGCCACTTACACACTTCTGTAATTTTACAGAATCAATAGAAAGGGAAAAGAGTATCAAGGAATATGTTTCTGATTCTAGTACCTTCTTGTACTTTCTTGATCAGGGCAGTGGCAAAAACCAAAAAGGTACCAAAGAAAGAAGGTGAAGGGGGATGGGATTGAGGAGCTCAGCTGGGTGTAGTGTTCAGTACGTGCACTGAAGCACATATAGACTGTATCATTTGAGTCTCTGGTCTTTGCTTTTTTCTAACCATGGCCAAATAGTAATACAAGTGAATTCACAGGTCCTAGATGTGCAGCACAGCAGCTGTAATGGTGCACTTGCTCCTTTTGGTCCCTACTTTCTCTTGGTGTCAGTGTGAAATTAAGATCTCAAAACCAGCATATTGAAGGAAGAAAGTGAGATGGAAAGAGCAATGCCTTTCATTATTTTATTCACTAATAGGGCTTAATTTCCAGCATAGCTATTTTGGTCCATTAATTTCTGGCTTCATGCTCCCCTTGTTTACTAGAAATTATCTCAACACAGCTGTTTGGTTTTATGAGTAGGCATTTTTTGTTTGGACTAATTCAGTCTTTCTGTCTTCAGCTTTTGTTGACTTCAGTAAAATGCTTCTGTGCATCAGCCTGGACTTTTGTTTCCTTGGATAACTAAAGTAGATTTCTCTGTGGAACAGGAGCTATAGAAAACAGTAGTAGTGTTGTCTTTATTTCTCTGTCACATACTTGCTGTTTTAATTTGTTCTTTTTGCCTCTGTTTTCTGAGTGAGCTCTGGGAAACTGAAGCAAAAACAATATAAAAAGAAAAGTCAGTTCAGGAACATATGAACCTTACTTTATATTCAAACAGAAATTTTAGTACTCTGCCTTTCCTTAAGAAAAAATGTGCAGGAAGATTAAATTTACTGTGTGTACTTAAACATACCACCCTTTTTAACTGAAGCAGTTGCGCCGAGAGCTCGGTTGTTTGGTAAGCGAGCATTCACATGCCTGCAAAATGAGAGGAAACACCCTACATCTTAATATCATATGCAGAAATGAAAAAGGGTAGTGAGAGGAGTGATAACTGTGCAGTTTAAAAGTAGCAAGTAGCTAACGCTCTGCTAAATTAATGGATTTCTCTTCTTGTCCAGAGATTTATGTTGTTTTTAATAGAAAGACTTGTGATATATTTCCATGATTAGCGATGCTATTATAACATAAAATTCAGTGGTCATGTGAAACAGCATAACGTCATTGTCCACAGATCCCAGATTAGAAATTGTAGGGCAAATACAGAGCTCTACAAATCTATATTTTATCTTGTATAATGTTCACTAAAGCTTTACAGCAGGCTTAATCAGTTGAACATGAATTAATGATGGTTATCAAACAAAAAATAATGAATTCCAAATAAATACTTATTGCATAATTGAAGTCACAAGAATTTTCTATGAATAAAATATATTTGTATTTACAATGCATAAATTCAGTTGTGACACTGTTGGCCATAAACAGCTTTCTGATGGAAGTATTGATGAGCTATGTTAAATTAGTAATAACTTGAATACATTTCTTAATTACGTCACCAACTTTGTGGGCAAGAATGTTGTTTAAAATGTATTCGGTGCCATTTATTTTGTCTGCACTAGAAGAAGAAAATGGTGTTTTGTTTTTATTTTTAAACTGTAATACACACTCAAGAGCCTCAGTTAATAATCGAATATTTCAGATGAGTCTCTTTGTGTGTATATATGCAGGGGATATTACGTAGCTTACTTCTGCTTTGCCAAAGAAAATTCAGATAATTTTTTCATTGATGCAATAATTAGCATAGAAGTGTTGCCAAAAACATAAATGTGCTACTCTGGACCTTCTTGAAGAGCAAGACGGAATGTACCAGAGTGTTACATGCATGTTGTAGTATTAACAGAATAATTATTTAAGTTTTAAAAGCAAGCAAAGAAACAAACAAATCTAAAAGTATAATTTGGGGGGATACTCAGGGGTCATTCTAGAGTCAGCAGAGTCATTCTGTGCAACTGCAACTGAGACTCTCAGTTCTCTGGAAATATTCAGCATTGAGCAAAGGGAAGGCTCAGAAGATCGGCATCTTTGCTGTGTACAGGTTTCTGTGAGGTCATGCTATGCTGTTTAGTGATTAGGGAAATAAATTATTTCCAGACCCCGACGTACTTTGTGACTGAGTGTGGAATCTTTGTAAACCACATCTTATTTTTGCACATCAGTTTCCTATTCATAAAATGAGAATAACTCTTACCTATGCAGCTGGAACAGCATGAAATTTATATAATGTTTTTAATCCACTGAGCTGAGCAATCCTCAGTCACTGCAGCGTTAGTTTTTGAAAGACGATTTGAGTGCTTACAGTTGAATTAACATCACACATTTCAAGAAAAAGCATGGATGGGAAATCTGATTTTTAATGTATGTTGAGCATAAACCACATTCTGCTTTGGAAGCAGTGTTATCACTGTTGCTATCCTGATCTGAGAGCCCTAGTTATGGACCATAATAAAATCCTTCTTGCAAAGAGTTCTGAAAGAGAAACAGATAAATAGAAAAGGAAGAAAGTGCAAGAGCATGATAGGCAGAAGCCTTAACGTGTCAGCAATCTTATTCTGTTTTGTTCTTCTTTTTTCCTCAGCAAATGGGAACTTTAAGGAGATAATTGTAGAACAAATAATGAGCCTTGTAAGAGGGAGCCACCCCTAAGTGAGAAGCATTCAAAGATGTTTGTTTAAAAATTTCACTGATATGGGTAAAAGAAGGCTGGAGGAATGTGAGGCAAAGTGCAATGGATGGGCAATGAAAAGTGGCTGAGATCATGTGAGCAAGTGGCAAAGTTAGAAAAGAAGTGCAAAAAACCCTTGTATTTGAGACATAATAATCTGGTGGGGTAACCAACTTGAAGAATATCGACTAGGTCTTATGTCAGTCTACAACAGTATCAACCTATGGGTGGCAGAGGAGATATACATATGCCTTTGTGAGCCCTGGGGAACTGGTGATGTCCCAAACTTTCTAGCTGAAGTGGATAAATAAGGGGAAAATTAATAGAAAGATTAACTTTCCTTATTGTCCTCTTAGCACTCAGAAAGAATTTCTGAAGTATGAAACCATGTTGGAAAAAATCTTTGAATGAACGAAGGGCAGAATGAAAAACAGTGATCTAGGTACACAATCACAGTTTTCTAATCAATAATACATCCGCTTATGGAGTGGTATCTGATGATCCATCGGGCTTCATGCTCCTCTTAACAAGCTCAGATGAATTCACTGCACTTGCACTAAAATCCAAATGGGTTCACACTGGAAGAAGTGCTTGTGGTTTCTGAGAATTGTGACCATCTCTCTTGAAAACTCAAAGCAGTAGAGCACCCTCTGCAGAAATGTTGAAATGCTTCAAGTCACAGTTCTGCCTTTGGTCTATCAGGGAATTTCCAGATCTGGTCTAAGGAAAAATTCCTCTTGAGAAGTGATAAAATTCTTCCTTCGGAACATTTAAAATTTACCAGGAAAAATGTGTAAGAAACCTACAATGAAGGGTAGTGTGTTAGCATAGGTGGTATCTCCACAGTTTTTCTTCCTTTTTTGTATTTTATAAATGTTTTCTAAAAGCATGAATATAAATAATACACCTTACTTCCTTTATCTTCACTCTATGTTCCACTAGTTAAGAAAAATTCAAAAAGACAAAATCGAGAGTGGTTTGTTTGGTTTTTTTTTTTTTTCTTGGAATAATAAGAAATTAGAATGAGGTTTACAGTGCTGCTTAAACTCCTGATACACCTAGTCTTGGATTCTGTTTCTGACAGGCCAGCGCTAGATGCCCAAGAGGAAGATTGGAGAGCCTCCCACTCAACAGTTCTAGTAAAATCTGTTCTCCAAATAAATACTTCTATCAATAGTGCCAACTAATGTGCAGAAACAGCTTAATTTTTGTCATAAGATTTGCAACATTTAGGTCATACTTAGACTGAGGACAAAGAAACAATAAGATTTTCACTTTATTGCCCCTATTTCATCAGTAGCAGGAATAGGTCAGAACAATTACAGTACGTCTCATAAAACTGTCTGCCTCCCTACTCTGCAACTTGATTATTACATATAAATTTTCAACTGAAACTGTAAAATCTGCAATATTTCTACTATGACATGAAGCTACAACAATGTGAAACCTCTCCGTTCACTTATGCTATGTCTGTCCACAAAAGAATCGAGATTTTACATTGTTTTGCTCTTTACGGTCTGTAAGAAAATAACACAGACTTTACCCTTCACAAATCAATTTACTGTAGCATGTTATTTTAAAGTTACATATTTTGGTCTTATACCCAAATGAAAGAATCATTAAAACAAAACCCAGTAACATCTGCGGGTTAAATTTTGAGGAGAAAAATGACACCACACAGACTATTTTTTAGAAGACCTTAGCAAGAACACCACTCTTTTAGGACCTGAAAAGAGCAAACTTTTACATCCTTGTGGCAGTGCCGGTTGTGTTTTGTTTTTTAAATGTTGTCAAAAATTATAAAGCATAAAAGCTTTCAAGCACTGAAGATTAATCCTCCCTCCCAGAAAGATATAGATTGTAGTCAAATTCTATAAACCTTGTTTTGCTTCCAGCTACATATTTTTAAGTATAATTCTGAAGCAATATCAAAGCAGATGGTGCAACAGCAGCATTGAAAAAGCATTTGGTGTATTGTAAGTGTCAGGTTAGAATTCACAACCTGATGAATTGCCCACAAGTTCAGTGCTAAAATGGTGCTGTTTCTGTTTTAAAATAACTAAGTTAGAAACTATTTTCAGAACTAGAATTAAAGTAAAAAGAAAATAAATAACCCATATGTCCCTTGTTGTTTTTAAATATTTAAGCGTCAACTGGAATTGTGAAAGCGACCGTTATGCGTATTGTATTGCTATAAAGCTTTCCATTTGTTCAGAATTTTCATGCTGCATGAACTGTGTTTTCAAAGACCTTTGCAGCTGGTATTGTCAGCATATACAGTAGATTGGAGTTTTACATAATACTTCAGGAACAAACACATTCAGCTTTGAAAGAAACTTTGTTTTAAAGGTAGCAAATTCCCAACAATATCACTGTCTGGAATTGGAGAAATCTTCCTCAGGTGATGGATAAAAATTGACCTTTCTAACTATGAGTAATGTCAAGTGTTGAAGCTGTTAAAGTTCAGTTTCCTCACAACTGTAAGGCTACATGGTGCTATTTTATATTTCTATCCAGGAAAAAAAAAAAATGAGGATTTCTTTCATACTATAGATAAGAGGAGCCAGCTCCCATGTAGTTGGCAATTCCCACAAAGAAATTTGAGGTTTTATAACCCTATTTCAGTACCAGAGGATTCATGGACCTTCATTTAGAAGCTAGGAAGACAGGGCTCTAAGAAACTCTGGAATAACAAGTTTCCAGAGAATAAGAAACTGCTTATTCCAGAGTTTCTCTGCTATCCTTGTTACAGAGAGAATCCCCCACTGGCAGACTGGTGGCAAAAGACCTGTGCGAATTTGCCATCTGACAGCCTCTGACAGCATCGGTTACCTTGTCAATGATAATGCAGCTAGGAAGCGTCTTTGGGAGGAGAGCCAAACATTGATTTGTTTCTGGAGCTATGCTGGTTCATTGGCAGCCCTGTGGGCTTTGGGAAACTTGGAAACGCAAAGCATAGCTTGCTTCTAAATGTGCTGCCATGCTGGAACAGATGCTTTTGTAATGGCAACCAATACGCTGTGACACTTGTGTGTTCAACACTAGTGTCGTGGGTCTCTGTGGGGTGGTAGTAATGAGAGCACGTGGATCCTTAGGCTGGCTCTGCTGAATTACTTTGATATTTCAGTTGTGCCTTTGCTTCTCCCTGTATTAATAGCTCTTGAGGGGGCTTAGCTGTAGGTTTTGTCTTTTATCATTCAGATTCCGACTTGGAGATATGCTTTAAGAGCGGAAGACATCTACCTCTGTTGCGTTGGACAGAGTTATCAGCAGGCTGGGGCGTTGCTTACACAAAGCCACATTCAGCAATAAAACTTCCAATCACTACTGTGAGTTTGGTGCATCTTCAGTGTAAAGTGGAAAGACAGTGGCACTGCAAGTCATCAGGTATATCACAGAGACAGGTGATGAAACTAGCTCGTTCTGCGGAGAATATGAGAATCTTCCTCCTGTAAGGTTTTGTATTGTTTCCAATATGTTGACCCATGGAGAAGTCAGCTGCTTCTCAAGAGATTATAAAAATGAGATGCCTAGCTACAAGCGTTCCACAGTATGACAGGTTTATGGCTATAAACATACTACATGGGGCACATTGTTTGAAAGAGATCTGAAATGCTATTCTGAAAAAAATCAAATTCTGAAGTGAGGAAAAGACAAGGGGGGGGGGCTCTTTGTACATGAGTGAGTTTTTTCATCTACTATGAAGCACAGCTGATGTTTAATCAAAACTTCGGTGAATTTAATATACACTGTAGGTATTTTAGTACCTATAACCTTATTTCTTGCTTGGTTTCTTGAAAGGAAAATAACCTCTCCTAGGATTTGTTTTTAATGAAATGTAGGTAATGTGTTTTCTGAGCTTACGAAGGTGATGCCATGAGGCTGCTCTAGGAGGGAGTGTGGGGAGTCCTTTCACATCTGTCCTTTAAAGGTGCTGGCCCTGCGTATTCACCCTGCAAGCAGGTGCCTCTGTCTAGGTCAGGGTTGCTGGCAGGCTCTGCTGTGCTCCGGGGAGGGGAGAGGAGCACTCGGTTGTGACAGTGGCATGTAGTAGAGCGTGTGTTACCTCTGAAACTGCTAACTGGGGGGTAGGAAAACCTTGCTATTTCTCCTCTTTCCCCTGGGATGAGTCAGTGCTCTTCTAATTAATTAGATGTAGCCTTAACACAAAACTTGAAAATTATCTGCATCTTTATTTATCTTCTTCAGAGCTTAGTATTTAAATTACCAGTAGTGCTAAGCAAAGACTTAATGAAGGAGATGTTTGTAAATGCTTTACATGTTTGCATCTAAAGCATGGCAGATTTCTGTAGTTCAAACTGGCACCTAGGTATGGAGGGTTTGGCTGACTTCAGCTGTGAATGGGTTGAGCAAGATACCCAGACCCAGTATCATGGGAACTGCAGTCCAAATCCCTTTTTGAGCCTCAGGAATTAAAGCAGAAATGTGTACTGCTAGCTAATAGGCAACCATGAGCTAATAAGAGGTTTGCATATTTGTGCAGGAAAGACAACTTTCTTTTTTGCAGTAAGACTTGACCTGGGACTACCAAGGAAAGTTATTGTTAAGGTCTTTCTGTCATGGGATAAATGATCAAGTAATATGATGTAGGATTTGTTTACTTTTAGCTTATTTAGCTGTAATTTTTATGGAATCCTGATGTTCTAACCTTTCCTGGCCTTCTGAGGTTAACGCTGAAAAAATCTCAATTTACAAAAAGCCTGAAAATTTCCAAGTGAATGAAGTGATTCTTCAACTGATATGTAAAGGAATAATGGTTTGGGGATTTTGGGGGGGGTGGGGGTGGTAGTGGTGTCGTCTATAGTTCCCCCCCCCCCCCC
The DNA here is from genome assembly GCF_031877795.1 of Strix aluco. NCBI lineage: Eukaryota > Metazoa > Chordata > Aves > Strigiformes > Strigidae > Strix > Strix aluco. Next base: position 18,793,100 of record NC_133945.1, on the reverse strand, counting down.
CCCCACTACTTTAGATTTGTTTGTGCTGATGGAAAAGTTGCTGGCTGATGGGCAGGTTGATGTAGAATGTGTGGGCAGAACTGACACCGTACTCTAGAAAATGCGGCTGGTGTTAATTATCACAAGCAGCATGACCAGAATCAAAGGGGAGAGCGAACAAACCAAATATCCTTGATACTGTTCTGCTACTTTAAGGTCCTGGGATGGGACATAGTTCATTCATGTCTTGAAGCTGCTTTCTTGTGAGAGGGGTGATTTTTAATTTTTTTTTTTTCAGCTGTTAAAAAGAAAAAAAAAGAAGTGAGGATTATGCACCTACCATTCCCAGTTGTGACATGCTGTATTATTTCTTCAGAAGCCTTACTTTTTCAGATTATTGTAATAGGCGATATCTAAACACAGGTTGATTCTGTCATCCAAAATAAAGGAGAAACAATGCTTCCTAATACACCGGCCCTACCACAAAATGAAAATATTGAGAAGGCTTCGCTTAACTTCTTTACGCCAAATGTCTCAAACTGCTTACGTGCTCGGGGTTAGTTGCCTTGGAAACAAGTGACTGTGCACATGCAGCACAAAGAGAGTCCACAGTTTGTGGACATGGCCCTTGGGGGCCCCATTACAGAATTTCTTATGTTTAGAAATACTTTGTAACAAGGCCCCTGGTGTCACTTATTAGCAGTAAAGTGTACAGCAGCCTTCATCAGCATCAACTACCAATTTGTTTCTTATGGAAATGAATCCACGATGATGGTATATAAGATTTTTTTTTTGAGATTTTATGCTGGAACAGAATTCTCACTTTCTCTTTTTATGCTGCCACTTGACACACACTTCTCTAATTTGCGTGCTTTTCTACTCGTTATATTGATTTCAGCCTTCTCGGTGAAATGAAGTAACAACTTGCAAGGGGAAGGCGGGCACAGACAGAGGAAATAAACTTGTATAGAGGCATTTTGTCTGCACCATGATCTGCCTTAAATTACAGCATTGGAGTGAAGCAAAGCAATTTTAATCTTCACTCTTTGACTAATCTGCTTTCTTTTTTGGAAAACTTTCGTGCCTTCATCTTTACTAAATATTGTTTTGATTTCCTTTAAAACACAAGATAAAATATTAACTTTTAAGGGAATACCATATAAATGAATGTATGCCTATTTGGTTTCTTTTCTATTACCACATAGGAAATACAAAGATGAATAAGATATTTAAAAGGTTATAATCTAGCCACATATCTGATGTAAAAATGATTTCAGTTACAAGGGAAGTTCTGGACAAAAAGCTCAGCTTTAGGGCTGTGGAAGACTCTGTTTTGGTTTTGTGGGATTTTTGTGTTTGGGGGGCATGGTGGGTTGCTTTATTCTGTTGTAATTATTGCTTCATTATCCTGCAAATATTGCAATGATACCTGTAAATTGTGGTGAAATAATTGCTGAAAGCTGAATTAGCAAATAAAAGGAAATAATGGAAAAGGAAATCAACACAAGTACTATGATCGTTCTCTCTCCCAAAGGGAAAGAAAAAGCAGCAATTGAGGACAACTTATTGGAATCACTCAAAGTTGGTGAAGAGAATTATCTCAGTGGGAAGGGGGACCTCAGATAAATCTACTCTGATTTCGTGTAGTCTTGTCAGGAGCTGGAGCATGCTGTGAACTGGAAATTCAGGCTTGTCGTGACTCACCTCTCAGGCTCCAGCTGGAAGCCCAGGAGCTGCCATTGTTCGAGATCAGTTATATCTTCTTCCCCAGAAACCAGAGTGAGAGAACAGGGGCATGGCTGGTGAAGGCAGTCCTCTCCCCAGGGCTGCAGCATCCGATTATGGAGACAGAGTCATCCTGGGTGCTGCTGTAGTAGCTACCACTGGGGCTATACCCCTCTAAGGGGTGGGGGGCTCATCAAGCAGCAGCATGGTACTGATGAACCAGCTAACACCTCTGTTGTCTTGTGTCATGGACTGAAGACCACAGTGAACAGAGGTCGTGGGTTTTCCGGGGCATTTTTCTCCCCATGCCCTCCATAGTGGAAATGCAGAAATCTCTCTTCAGGTCTGACATCCTGCTATGCTTGTGAAAGAAGGACAAGAGAGAGAAAGAGAGAAGGGCATTTCACTACTCGTGTTGAGTAGGTTGGTTTCTTTCACTGACAGTTGTGAGATATTTGAAGGGAAGGGCTAAAGACTACTGGAGGAACCAGACAAATATGTGCATTTAATTTTAAAACCAAAGATCTTCTGCTATTATCTTTTAATTAAAAATCCCAGAAAATACAAGCATGAAAAGCTGAAAGAAATGAGAAGCATATACTCAATAGATGGCCTTTTCAAGCAATCACAGTTCTGGGGTCTTTAAGAGCCTCTTTGCTTCAGGGTTGAATTCCTATAATCTAAGCTGTGCATACACTACTATATACCAAGATCAGTATCTTTTGAGTAAACTGCTTTTTTGTCATTAAGACTTGACATTTCTGTTCATTGTGGCTGCCTCACTGCAATAAAGTTTCCCTGGAGGATATACAAACTCTATTTTCAGACATGAATACCAGGAAGGGGCTGCATATGAAATAGGGAGAAGAAATTATTCTTGTTCACAGAAGATGACTGGAGAGGAACACCAGTTACTGACATATGTTACACATCTTCAGAGAAGAGAGGATATAGAAATCAGAGAAACAAGATGGACTGTTAGGTTTTTGGTCTCGTGTAATCCCTCACTGATGTGGGTTGATTTTCCTATGGGAAATTCTCTTAGGTTTTGTACAGTCAAGTTTTAAATGTCTCTAGTGATAGGGTATTTGACACTTTTGTTGTGAGATTGTACTAGAGCCGGTATATTTCTCCAGTAGGTAGTCTCCTAATATTCTATTAAAAAAAAAAAAAAAAAAAGTTTCTCTAATACTAATGAAATACTGCCACTACAGAAACTGAGCCTATAAAGATCCTGCAAGATAAATGATCTCCAGAGACAGAAAAAAAGATTAAATTCAAAATGGCAAACAATGGAAGAAGAGAGCCCTTTAAAGAGAACAAATCTCCATTGCTTGAACTTCATTGTGTAAAAGGTCTCAATTTCTGAAACCTGTTTTTCTTTGACCATCATCTCTTAATTACAGTGAAGACATCCCTTGAATACCCAACATAATTGATAATTGGATCTCATTCATTGTTGCTCATAATAGTCTCTTTAAAATTATTATTTTTAATATATATGTGTGTGCATGTTTTTAATGTTAAAAACTCCTGTGAACTGCAAGCTATAAATTATACTTCCACTTGAATGAGAATATGCATAATTATCACCCAAAATTCCCACACCAAAAAAAAACCCAAGATCAGTAAAGAACACCAACAACACCCCTTCAAATTGCCTTTCTGGAAGAGTTAGGTGAGTTATCAGTGTGATTTCACACTGCCCTCTAACCTTTCCTCATTTATTCTAATTCCCTCTAAGTTGTAGTTAAACTTTTATCTATACCCTATGGTTGTCAGGGATGTTGAAGCTATATTTGGTTTCCCGTGGCCATATCCTTTATCCTGGCTACTGGGGACAGAAAGTGGGTATTTGCTTCTCTGCCCAGCAGAGATTACTTTTGCATGAGAGGACGTGAAATAATCAAGTTTCCTCTTTTTTTATGCTTGGATCTTCCACACAGTATTACAGGGCATTCTCTTTCTAAGTTATTTAGACCGAAGCAAGCTGTTGCTATTTTAGTAAAAAAAAAAAAAAAGAATTTTCCTTCTTACTTTTCATTTTGGAACTCTTGAAAGTTCAGAGCTCTGATGAATTTTTTCATATAATAATTTCAAAATAATGATAATAATTTGGTTTAATTTTGTATTGATTTTTGCTAAACTAAGGAATAGCTGAAGAGATTACAATCTCCAAGTTATCAGAAATGCATTTTCAGTTAATCTTCATTACCTCAGAGCCATTCTTGCAATGGCAAAGTAAGAAAAATATGCTCTGAGGAAGGTAGAGCTCAGAAGTGGCAATAACTGCTCATGCTGTGCGTAATGTTCTTCCAATTAACAATCCTTATAAGTATGTTTTCACCTAATATAGAATATCATATTAATTGAGAGAGGATTGTCCTGTGACCCTCTCAGATAAAGTAAAACTTTGTTATGCATTCTTCTGCATTAACAGTTTCTCTCAGTGCTGACTGAAGCCTGCTCATCTAAAAACATCAAAAAAAGGTGTGAGGGGGAGCATTGTGGACTCAAGTGTCAAAGTGGAAATCCTGACATTTTTCACTGAGTGCTATCTGTCTGAACGTTTGCTTTTGTACACATAGAAATGCCTTCACAGGGCTGAGCATCCTGGAGACTGAGGCAGCCAGATCTGAAGGCAGCAGATGTTTCTCCAGCTGAGCCTCCCAAAGGACTCCTTCTGGGTGGCATCACGTGTCCACTCTCCCTATCCCTTACTACTTAAAACCAAATCAAAATGGATGTTATTTTCTTTAAAAACATGATAGGAAATGTGTTCAGTGGCTCCTCCTTTTTATGTTGTAGCCTTAGAATAAATGTACATTAAGTGTAGGACGTTTGAAAATTTGCATTTCTGAAAACTGAAGCTTTTGTAATAAGCAGTCTTCCTATCCAAAGCTCTGCCATTGCATGCTGAGAATCAAAGTTTATGTCGTGTCCTTATCAAGTGAATGATAGTGTCCAGCAGAATTAGAGCAAGCATACCTCACCCCGTCAAACCTTCCTGGCTTCTAAAAGTGCGGTGAGACAAAAGGACTTAGATGTGTCTGACAACAAACTTCTTTTCCTGAAAATACATTTATGTTAGTAGAGATGAAAACAAACACACACACACACTTTTTGCACATGCTTCAGATATCTGTGGTAGAACTTAGAAGGATCAGAAGGGTTGTCTGAAGCCAGAGCAGTACAATTTAGTGTGACCTGCCAGCTTGGTAATCAAACATTGACTATTCCCATTCTCCATCTGCTTCCATTCAGATTCTGCATGGAGCCAAATCTGACTGTTGCCTGTATTGAGATGCAGTGATCTCTCTCTTTGGAAATAATTCCTCCTTCTTTTCAAAGATGCTAAGTGAACAAGTCAACACTGTCTGATTCAGGCATATGAAGGGCTCCAGTTGTAAAAGGAAGGATAGATGCTTCAGTTGTAACCCACTTGCTCAATTAACAGCCTCCTTGGAGGCTGTGCTTCAAAATAAGCACACCCATCGGTGCAGTTCCTCTAGACAGTTGCCACAAAGAGTCTTGATCCAGCTTTGTTACTTGGGGGGGACAATGTGCTGTCAACACTGTCTTTGGTTATCTGATTCTTCCACTCATTGTCTCCTGAAGGAGCCTCACCTGTCTCTCCTACGACTGATGTGTGGCGTTTCCAATGCCAATAACATTGGGAATCCTTGCACAGACAAGTCACTAGCTTCATTCAGTGTAGCTCAGAATAGGTCTAAATCAAAGCGCTGTCTGAATTGCCAGTGAGAGCCTGACTTTGCTGCTAACATCAGTGAGGCTGAGACAGTGTTAGCAATGTAGGGAATGATGAAGAGAAGTCCCCTAGTGACTTAGTTCTCTCGGGATATCTGTTGCCCCAGGCAGAGCAGCTGCTTGTGCCATGTGCTCCCCTCCTGCTTCTTGTTCACTCCTGATGGTTAGTGATGGCTGGAAGACTCTTGACCAGGTCTTTTGCAGGTGCCACATTCAAGCCTCTTTCAGGGATAGACCATTAAGTCTTTTGTGTCCCTTGAGTTTGTGTTTCTGATGCAGCCCTGCCTGGCGCTCACATATGAAACAGCACTTCCCAATTGGCTTGTGTTTGGGTGACACTGAACGGCTCACTTTAGCTGTCAGTCTTTTAATTAAAAATATGAAAGAGGGGATCATTAAATAATTCTGGGATCCCTGTGCATGTTAAAACCCTAAGATTTAATATAAGAAAATACATGGGGATAGGGTCTGATTGAAGCAAGACCTTAGTAAAGGTGCAGACTAGTGAAAAAGAACAGATTAGGGTTACAAAATAAAAATGGTAAGGTATATTTTTAAAAACTACGCCAATAATCTTATATGTTTTAATTTGGATTCTTTAACCTTTGAAAGTAAAACAGTGAAATATTCTAACATAAACTGCTGTTTAAAAAAAAAAAAAATATTTTTCAGAGCCCTGTAAAAATAGCACACTCCTTTTCAGAAAGGATTTGGTATAATCACAGAATGTTTTCAGTTACAATTAAAGTACATGTTGTACTTGCTGCCAATTAGTTTAATTGATATGAAAGTTTGAGTACATCTTATAAGGACAGGATTTCCCTACCTCAACTGAGCTTTCTTCAGACACCGGCAGGAAGAGTGTGTGTGGAAGAGAGAAGGATGAAGCTCAGTACAACAGAAAGCCTCTGTCTCTAATGGCACCTGGACCAGGACAGAACTTGATCTTGGGGTAGAAGTTGATACCAGGGAGCTAGAAAACAGCTTGAATTTCTTTTAGACTTTTTTTTTTTAATCTAATCTGCTAATTGACTTCACCTGTTCCCCTAATAAGAACAAGCTTTGCCTCAAAATTTTGTCTTAAGTGTTTAAACTTAGTACAATTTAAATTGAATGCAGTGTGGGCCTTGATTCAGGGCAGTTTCTGTTTCTCCTAATGTCACTGTGTCACAGAAAGGAGAGCAAGGTGACAAATTTAACCTGTTATGTAATAGCTGCTGCTTTGAACTTCTTTCTTTTTTTTTGCAAATATAGGAGTAGCTGAGATGTGATTCACTCCTGTATGATTGTAAACACAGCTTGCTTGTCTTCTAGACAGTTGAAGCTCTCAGTTTAGCTTTTCTTGATGTAAAGGAAGGGTTAATTTGGGGAAAACTTGTTTCCCCTCAAGCTTCTCTCAGTAGTGAGCTGCATTCAGAGGTATATGTGCACACCACTGGCTAAGCCCCTGCTGTGTTGTGCTCTCAAGTACAGATCCAAGTTTAGGAGTCGCGCTGCCAACACTGACAGGCTGCAGCCAGGTGCCAGCTCTGCAGCTTGTATCCTCCCTGCGCAGGGCTCCGTGGGGCTGCGTTGGCATCCGTGCTGGAAAGAACCTCTGAGCTTCGACTTCTGGCGAGGGTGAAGATTTCTGCAGCAGCTGCCAAGCAAAGCAGAGCAAGAGGAGAGAAGTTAGGAAATCATGACCAGCAAACAGATGGGGGAGGAGAACGGGGAATTTCACGCTCTGACGGCTCATTTGGCCGTCTTTGGTTTGGGCTAGTCTTTGGTACCATGTCTGTATTTCCCCACTCCTGGCTTGAAGCGCACGTATTTATAATGCACTCCCATTTAAAAAAAAAAGGGAGACAGAAGAAAGAAAGGAGGAGAAAATGAATCACTTCAAAGAAATTCAAACATTTGAAATTGTAAAATGCTAACAGTGACCAAGTGTTGCTTCCTTGCAGTATCAGATGATTCCTTTACGCAGTGACATTTTAGATTCCCTGTTTTTATTTTTATTTGACTCAGTTCTGCTTGAAACTGTAACCCTTTAGGAATTCTCTCTAGTAAACTCCCATTCAAACCACTGGGGATTTCAACAATCTGTTGGCACAGTCTTTCACCGCGTTTCGAGTTATTTATAGATTAGATCTTGCACCACTGAAATATTTCTGCCATATTGCTCGAGATAAAGCCAGTAAATTCAATATGCCATTGTGTATCCCCTGACTTGCCTCCAAGGCCTTGCTTTTCACAGAGTAAAAAAATACTTTATAGAAGAGTGGGAGCTGTCTGACTGCGAAATGGGCTTGAATAATAACACCAGACTCTCAGCTGAAATTTTATACTCTAGATGTTTCATCAAGTGCTCATTAAAGATCTATCTACTGTAGGAATAGATAACAAATCTTCCTCTTGATGTTACCCTTAGGATCTGGACAAAAATAATTTTATATTGGAATGTGAGAATGGCAAACTTGACCCATCAGCAGTAGTTTCACTTCTATTTGATTCTAACCTGAGAAACACATATCTTTTGATGTTATAATAACACTAACATAAGAGCACTCATTATCCTTAGAAGACCTCATAGTGAAGCATGGAAAGGGCTGTGTCACATTCCATTCTCCTTGGACAAATTGTCTTTTGGATCAGATATCAAAAGGGCATCTCTTCACCTCAAAGTACTAAAGGGTATCAGGGCACATCTTGAAACCAAAGAAATCATGCAGCTCTTTTTAAGACCCTCTTTATTTCAGTTTGTGTCTTTCTCCTGTAAACTGAATTTTGTGGAAGGAGAGAAGCATTTTGAATAAGAAATAGATCTAATGACTGTGATTATGAATAGATTTTATCTTCTACAACCCCACTTTAGGAATGACAGCTGTGGATCAGGCTGCATACTTTGATGTAGTTCTTTACTACATTCTTTATATGGCTCGGTTTTCTTTACAAATAACAGTTTTCCTGTGCTGTGCAATGACTGTGTCTGATGCCACAGTGGAAGCTCTGCCATGCTATCACTGAATTTATTTCCCTCTTCCTAGTGTTACATGACCCCTCATTTGCCCGTCTTCAAAACGTGCTTGGTAATGGCTACAGTAATTCTGTTCATACTGCAATCTCATTGTATTTCAATCACATTTTATTTTAACCCAAGCTTGACTTGTTGCTGTGAGACTGCAGACTGTTTAATATAACAAATCATCAATTTTACGTTTGCACAAATACTTGATTTTTAATATTTTCATAGCCTAGTTTAACTGCAGTCTCAGCAAATAAAACTTTCAGATCTACAAAATCATGTACCATAACTGTCATGTGTTGTTTCTAAATGATTTGTCATTTTTTTCATTCCCCATTTAAATGAGAAGTCACCATGAATAGTTTTTAGCCCTCTCATTACTTAATTGCAATATCTGTTAATTTAGATTGTGTTAGTGCTTTAATGATACAAGAGTCAGTAAATGGCTTTGTTCATTAGCCATAAAAATGCTCTTTGTTTGAGTTTTGGGGATTTTTTTTTTTTTTTTTTTTAGATCTACTTAATGTCAGTTCTGTTAGATGTAGAATACTGTAAGGATGAATGAGGTAAAGTTATTTTCATTCATAGCAAACTAAGATATCTCTAAAGCGATCATAGTGGAATCGTTAATTTGCTGTGATTAAATGTCTCTCAGTTAAAGCTGCTTTTACGTTTCTTCAGCATTCCATGATTAACTATTACAAAGGTGAAGTTAGTTTCAAGCCTCTTTGGAAGTTCATGTTTTGTTTACTGGACAAAACTTCCTGTCAAGTTTGTGTTTGTATTCCCATGGTTGACACATCATTTTTGGGTAAAAAGGCAGACACTGGATAAAGAAGGTGGCCAGATAACTTGTTAACAAGTGACCTGTCCTGTGTTGCATCTGGTATTACTTTACAGTGTGGCATTTTTTCTGTGCAGATGAAGTTCAGCTGGGGCAAAACAGATCTTAAAAGCATATGACTAGCAGAAGCCAAGAAAGCCAGGAGATGTGTGAGTATGTGGATTTCTTACTTTAATTTGGGAGAGCTGTGGTTTGCACATGTCACATTCAAGGGAGAACAGAAAAGGAACAAAGAAGGAATGACTGACATTACGTCACTTCAAATGCAAGTTACAAACTCCTCAACTTTTCCACGCTGAATGGTAGGTCTCTCCACACAAGACTGAGTTTGATCTCCTGATAACATGATGTTAATTTTACCCTGAAAAAATTTAGTATGTGAATCCAGCAAGTATTGGTAACCCTGAAGCTTGCTTAACATTGTAAAATATTCAAGGTGTGTCAGATCAAAATTGGGCAGTAGACGTTTTTTATTGAACTCTATGGACTTCAAATATTTGATTAAAAGTTCCACTTCAATGTGATAAATGCAAAGAAATGGTGGTGGAGGCCTACTTTATATGTATATTGGTGTTTTACTACCAACTTGCTTTTGTTGAATATAAGGTGAATACAAGGCCAAAAAAGGAAGCAGAGAGGAAGGAGTTGCGGCTGAAATGGGTCATGATACTTGTGAGATGTTAAAATTGCAGAATTTACAGGCAGCCCCACTGTCTTCCTCGCTTTGTGCTTCATCGTAGAAAAAGTACTAAAGCTTATCTTTATTTAAAGCTGTTCAGTCCTGTGTGTGATTTGCAAGAGCATGAGGTAGTGAGGAAATAGAGAAATGGAGAGGGTCTTCTGTGGGGTGAGGGTGTGGGAGGCAACTTGTTTTTTCCCTCTTGGTTTGTGTAAGGTACAAAGACCAGTTTTGAGTCGCAGAGCATATGCCATTCCTGTTTGGTCCTCTTGACCTGCAAAAGAGACAAACGGCTTCTTTTTCCAGATTTCTATTTGATGTCTGGAAGGAAAATCAGACTGTAAAGTAAGTTAAGGATGTAATAAGCCCCATGCTAATCACTTTGACAATGTGCACTCTACTGTCAACAATGTTACAATGCTGCCTTTGGAAATTCTTTGAATTACTCTTCTGTTTTACTATGGTAATAAGATCTTCTGAATTTTAATAGAATTTATAATATTAAAAACAAGAGATATATTTTAGGTTCTGATGAAAATGTGCATTATTGTATTATAAACTAAAAAAAAGGGAAAGTACTTGGGAGTAAAGATATATATTCTCTTTCATGTGGCGCAGCCTCTTAATGAATTACTTGCCTTTTTTCTACATGTTCCATTACGGCCTGTATATCAGATCCAGTAATATGTTTGTACTAGGAATAAGATGTCATTTTCAGTTATATGAGTACTCCAAAAATCATTCTTTTAGATGATAATAGTAATTATGATGACACTTCCCATTTAGAGAAAGCACTTTGTGTTTTCAAAGTGCTGTGCAAGCATTAACAAATGAGGGGTCAGATCCTGTAAACTCTTATCATGTAAAGAGCTGATGGCAGCGGAATGTCTTCTGTGAGGAGTTGCAGGAACAGACCCATTATACGGATGTATCCATGGCTTCTTGAGTCCCTGTCCTCTTGGATCTTAGCTCATCATAGAATCATACAATCATTTAGTTTGGAAAAGACCTTTAAGATCATCAAGCCCAACTTAGTCTAGCACTGCCAAGTCCGCCACTAAACGATGTCCCTAAGCACCACATCTACGGGTCTTCTAAATACCTCCAGGGATGGTAACACAACCGCTTCCCTACGCAGCCTGTTCCAGTGCTTGACAACCCTTTCAGTGAAGATGTTTTTCCTAATATCCTATATAAACTTCCCCTGGTGCAACTTGAGGCCATTTCCTCTTGTCCTACCACTTGTTACTTGGGAGAAGAGACCAACCCCCACCTCGCTACAACCTTCTTTCAGGTAATTGCAGAGAGCAATAAGGTCTCCCCTCAGCTCCCTTTTTTCCAGGGTAAACCACCCAGTTCCCTGAGCTGCTCCTCATAAGACTTGTGCTCTAGGCCCTTCACCAGCTGTTGCCCTTCTTTGGACATCTTTTCAAATGAGGATGATATGACAGAAGTCCTTTACCCGCTTCCTATTGTTAACATGGAGTGTATTTGATAAAGTCTGGACCTGTCTAGAAGACAAACTGTGTTAGACACCCTTTATAGGTGTCATGCTAGGGTGGGGTTCACTGGTAAAGGAAAATATTTGGTGCAGGAGCCTCCGAGGGAACTATTCAGGTTCCTAGAAGCATATAGGACTGATGCAATCCAGAAAGATCCTTTGAAATAGCCAGTTATTTCTATTTGAAAAAAACAACCAACCAACCAACACAAAAAAACCCAACAAAATACAGCCAACCAACCGAAAAAGAAAAACAGAAAAGGAGGTGGGGATGCTGGCCTAGTGTGTCTACTGACTAGTCAGTATTCTGACTCTGAGAAAGAGGACCCTAGAATAGAGCTATTTCAATCACTAAAGACTATATCTTTGTAATCTCTTTATTCCAAGACCTGAAGTAACTGAGTTCAGCTGCCAGGCATCACCTGATGTAAAAACAAACAAACAAAAAACCCACTTTCATCTTTCTGTTCTTCTCTTAACAGTACTGGGTGCAGGGCTGTTCAATAAATAAAAAACCCCAGCTGATTGCTACATGCTGTCTCCATGTCTCCATCTTCTATTCACAGGACTCCTGGCAGCTCCTCCTTTTTGCTATTACACCATCTTCAATGCTTTTTGCAGAGGGTGAATGTATTGACGCTTCTTAGGTCCTGTTTATAATTGATAAAACTGATCATTTAAAAATAAGACTATGTTGGCCCTACTTTTAGTGTTTTTACAAAGTGAAAGAAGGTATGGAGTAATGTAGTGGTACCCCCCCCAATTCAAACCAGGAAAATAAAGGATTGTAAAAGAAAAAAAAAAAACAACCCACATTATCATTAATTGTGACTGTGAGATTATACATGTTAGTGACTACGAGCATTTCCTGTTGTTATAGAATAACAAAATAAAATAAATTACTTGTCCAGATACCTCTGTGATATGCAACTGTTTCAAAGGAAGCTTGGTAACACAGGAACCATGAGTTTTGAGTTTTACCATCTCTCGTTTGACTATAAACTACTGCTGGGATTTAGTTGAAAATATTTGATTTTCCCAGACCATTAAGTCTACTGACAATTCAAGCAACACCAATACAAGTGGTTACATGGTCTTTTAAAAACGTTTTTATGCTAAAAATATAAGATCCAATTACAACAGGTTTTGATGTTAATTTGATGTACCTCTTTAGCACTGTGAAGAATATGTCTGTTCTAAAACACAGGATTAGTTTATGTGTTTTATGAAAAGAAACACAAACTATAATTCATTCTTCTCTAGAAGTGGCAGAGAAAATTTACTTGGTTTTGGGTAGTTTAAGTGTCAAATTGGAATGAGTTTATTTGTGCAAAAAGTACTTGTAACCTCTGTTGTAAAGGGCAGTGGTAATGCCTACTCTAAGTGAACTGATAAATAAAACAAGGTGCAAGAATCTCCTCAGCAAAGCTTAAAATTGAATTTTTATACTGACTAATTGGTGGCTGTTCTAAGGGGATGTTCACTGAATGGCTGTTTGAAAGGAATCTCAAGGAAAGTTGTGCAAAGCATTGTTTCTTTCACGAGGAAGGTCATACCAAGTGAGACAGAGATTTCACATTGTCCTTTATTTGTGCTTTCCCTGAAAAATTGAGTAGTTTTGTATTTCGGGCCTTGTGCCTTAATTGATGCAACTTTCCTAATGCCTTTATAATAGACAGTAGGAAAGGAAATCCAATCAGTGGAGAGTTCTTAATCACATGCATATATTACACTCCACAGGATTTTTCCAGCTCATTTAATAGATTCCTGATGCCCCAGTAATTCTGTCTTTCAAATAGTGCTTATTTTAATCAGCTGTAAAACTCCAAACATTCCTCAATCATTTCACATCAAAGGTAAGTAAAGAGGTCAGGAAAACATGTGAGTGATGGTTTATTAAAATATGTATGGTTTAAAAGAACAAATTATTATGTCGATATGTAAGGAATCGATAAATAATTCCATCAGCTTGCTACTGAAATGGTCTACAAAAATGTATAGTACAGTGCAATTGCATGTGGCAAATAAATCTAATATAACTATACTTTTCTGAAAGAAGCTTAAGAGTTTTCTTGCTGTTTTGTTATATACACTGATATACAGGGATAAGATTTACTACTAGTTTGATTTGAGCAAAATATTTATTTAACAATATACCTTAGATATGTGTTTTGATCTCTTGAGTAAGAAACAGTATCAAATCTTCAGCAGCATGGATTTTTCACAGCCAACATTCATTTTTTAATATTTTTTGAAGGAGGGCTGGCAGCTGCAGAAATATTGATCATGCATCTTCATTCAAATCCACAGGGCCAGGAATACACTGGTGTTACCATCCACCTGCCCTGGGGATCTCTTCTGTCTGGTGACTGCCTTTCAAGAGGTATGAAATGCTCTATTCCATACCACTCCACAGTGGGAAAGATTATCCAGTGAACCTTGGTTAAACAAATTAAACCCAAACTCACTGTGTACAACTAAACATATGTATGAAAGTCACTTAGTGACAATCCAAGTTCAGCCACAGCTACTAACTCCTGCTTTTTGCTTTCAGCCAGTGAGGAGGTAATACAGACTTTGCTTTGATCCACCAGGTCCTCCCCACTGTATAGTTGTCATGACAAGTAGTGTTTAAGTTTTAGTGACTGTTTTCATTTGTACTGTTTTGATTCCCATGATTCTTTGCACAATTATGAAAATAGATTCAGAGTTCTCTTTCTTGTAGATTGGAATATTCAGGATAGCAACAAGTATGCACGAAACAGCACTGTTACTTGAATTTTAAAACGAGATTTCTTGTGTTGTGCTGATGAGAACGGTTAGACTAGTGCTCTGCAAAATGTCAGGCTGTATGCAAATAGGTAGTAGCACAGGTGCCCAAGAGGCTGCAGTATCGTCATCAGGTGTTTTGGGCTAACTAAAATGTGTTGTGGAGCTCTTAAGGTCTCCCCATTTGTATCTGTTTATAATTGCTTTTATGCAAAACTTGTCTTTAACTTCTGCCAGCCTGATTGCTTAACTTTACAGTAGTCCTGTCGTGCTTGTTTACCACTGTCATCAAACCTTAAACCAGAAGGGATCCATCTTTTCCTGATATTCTCCCTAGACAGCCAGAGAAACTTTTTGCATGGATATTTCAAGTCCAGATTTATTGATGGGACTCCCGGTGCCTTCTAGATCATGTGTTTGCATTTGTTGGCAGCGAGAGCTCCACACTTTCAGAGCCCTCATCCTGGAGAATTCCCTCTGCTCACAGCTATTTCCTCGCCTGTTGAATTATATGTAAAAGAAACCAGAAAACCAAGCAGACTTGTGAATACAGTGGACCTCCCCACGCAGGTCGATATCTCTCTTGTAAAGATAGTACAACTGCAGAAAGACAATCCTGTAAATGACACGGATAATAAAAACAAAGCAGTTAATCACCTTCAGTGTGCCTTTCACTGAAGGCAAAACGCTACTCCTCCACCTTTGTGTACTGCCATCTACCCATACAAACAAACAAATCAAAAATCTAATTGTCTGAACTGATGCTGAGTATTTCCAATGCTACTGTTGTGGGAATGTTCAGTTCAAACAGTCTTTTCCCTGGCAGGTTCATTTGTCAAAACCAGAATGTGTTGTAAAACATTTTGATAAGTTTCTGGTGGGTCGTGGATAGGTCTCAAAAATCCATTCATCAGGTAACTGGCGAGATGCTCTGGAGACATTTTAGGTTACTGTTGGTGAGGTATATAAGTGCAGGGAGTCAGAGATAAGCATTTGGGAGGAGGTAGTGTTCCCAGGTAGCAGTGGGCTGGGGGAGGGATAAAGGATAATTTATGGATTGTCTGTCTGTCTCCAAGAGCTGTTTAGATGACTGGAAATAAAGAGCTGGAAGCTTTTAGTTGGCCTGGTGCCAAATACTATAACAATTTTTTAAGTGATTTCAAATTTTCTTTCACAGAAAATTCTAAAATGTAATTCTTTCTCTTAGAAAGCTCAGTTTAAAAGAGGAAAAACAACTTCTGAGAATTGGAAAATGTGTGTTCATGAACACAGCTTTTTGTTACAATGTGTTGCTGAATTTCAGATGTTTGAAATACTGCATTTTGGAGGTAATTCCCTGATTCAAAACACCTGTTTGTACCAGAATGTTTTGGTTTTCTTTTTCTGAACCATCCTGGCTTTTTGAAGATGAAAAGAGTGTGTCTGGTGTGAAAAATACTTTGATTTATCAGAGGTAAGCCATGTTGTTAGAGATAAAGGGCCTTGTTTACAAGGTGTCTATATCCTTAGAAAAAAGGAGTTTCCAATAATTGAATAAGGTGTCCTGAATGTATAGATTAAACTAGAAGGCCAACAGCAAACATGATGAACTTCAAAAGAACAGCTTCTCATCTCTCTGGGGACCTTCATTAACGAGTCACCAGATAGGCAATTACTGTACAGTTCTTATAATGACCAGGATCAGACACAAGCAATCAGCACAGTAGGCAGCAAGAAAGCAAGCAGAAAAAACCTCTGAAAATATGCCATTAAATCTTAATTATTCTTCAAAAGAAAACAAGCACGACTAGGGGGCAAATAACTGTAAGGAATATACAGAACTGTATCAAAACCTGCTGGCTCAGGGCAATGATATTTAGTTATTAGCAGCTTCAACGTTTATTTAAAGCTAAGCACTATGTTCACAGACCATTCACAGGTGTATTTTCCACCTGTTTGTTAAAAGCCTGAGTAAGAGCTAGTCTTTGCTACCACAGGATTGTTTCTCAAATTAAGACACCACCCCCCACCCCCCCCTATTATTTTGATCTCTATTCTAATAGCCTCTAGAAACCACAACAAAGGCTGGGGCCCAGGTGGACATACAGACAATGAAAGACAGCTTTTTCCAGGAGAATGACTTAAATTGGTGAAGGAGGACAGGCCATTATGGGAGAATAAGAGAGGTCATTAGGGCTGCTCAGCACCACCAGGTTTGATGAAGTCCCAGCCCAGTGTTGTAGCCACTTCAACATCCTATGAGTATTTGTATGCAGCAGATTTAGTACAGGTCCGTGGGGCTTATTTACCAGTGAACACTCCCCAGACTCTGAGTTGCATAAGTGATTTCTTTGCAGCTAAGTGGTCCTGTTGAGCTCACCGGAACTCTCTGGGGAAATCCTTTGATGATTATGGGAATATCAGTTTCCTGATGAGTTTCTTCTCATCCTTCTGTGTAAGAAATAATTACGAACTTATAAATAAGCCCCATACACATGCTGTTACTGGGAAGGAGGACTACTCAGAAAAGGCGTTTCTGCGCAGTAACTCCCACACTAGAAAGTTGCATGTCTTTCATCTGCCCTGAATTGCCTTTTAAAAAGCAATTTTATGCAGTGGGCAACAAAGGTCATCCTCATCACTGCCTTGCAGCAAACAATTTCATTTTTTTGTCTCTGTCCTCTAAAATGTCCTCACACAAGTAAACTCATTTTGGTTTGTCTTAAAAGGCATGAGTAACCTAGTACAATGCGGATTTATTATTTCACCATCCTGTGAGCTACCCCTGCATCTTTCTTTTGGTTTCAACCTTGCAAAAATTAAAGGCAAAAATTAAATTGTCCCACTGTTAGCATAAGGTTCACCTTTCTGAAGCCCAAAGTACTCCAAGGTTGAGGTCTGGGAAATTACTTAGACTCATTTCTACTTCTTGCAAAACATGTCAGCAAGAAAGATGGTAGAAAGAGGCAAAAAACTCTAATAAAGGAGTAATGATACTTCTAATGGCTATATAAAATTGATCTGTTTATTTGGTAAGTGCCTGTAAGTTCTATGAAATTTACTGTCTGCCTCTGCACCTAGGGAGATCTGACTCTAAAATTGATAACTCACTTAGGATAACCTTCCTTCACAGAAGTACATTGAGGAAGTTACTTATTTGCACAGTAATGTGGATTTAGCTCCAGACTATTGTATGAGTAATTGTCTAATGACTTTTTCCTGAGTATGTTTTTCATAGTGCACCATATTTTCCCTGCAGAAAGAATAATTATGTAAATAACTATTATCAGAATATAGTATGCAGCTAAAAAGTGTAAGATGCATTGTATGATCATATATTTATATAGTAAGTCTGGCTCTGGAAAAGATAAAAGTGAATATTGAAGCTGTAGTAGTTTATTTATATGTATTTCTGTACACTTATCACCTAAAGTATTTTAACAATTTAAAGATTTGTTCTATCTGATATAGGCTATTCAATGTGGGAAATTACCCAAAGGCAATAGTAATGTTTTGCATTCAGAACTCCCAAATATGGGGGCTGAAACTGGATTATGCATCAGTGCTTTTGATTTCAGTGTTGACTGTCACAGTGATATTCCCTCAGTAAGGATTCCTTTAGTTTTCCTGGGAAACCAAACAGATAACAGGAATAATTAATCAAGTTTGCATTTTAGCATTACTGATCTCTAAAACACTAAAAAAAAAAATTTCCTAATCTTTCATTTTTTTGTATTCCGAATTGCTGTTTAACTTGGTTCTTTAAACCAATATTTAGTTATCAGCCTAGAGTATGTCCTCAAGTTAGTTTGGAGGAAGAAGGATGCATTTGCCAGTGTTCTGCTTTCATCAGCGACTAATATTAAAAAAAAAAAGTTGAGATTGTGTGACAATAGAAAAATTCAGTCAATTCACAAAACCAAAGTTCATCCTCCTGTAATGTACTTCAAAATACCTTAACGAACATAAATCAAACGTGTTCCTAAAAAATTTTTATCAGCATGTTCTATTGAAGCAGTTTTAGGTTGTCTAGGTTTATTTTCAGTAAAACTACATTACAAAATAAGAAATTTAATTTAGTAACTATTCTTGCTAATACATTTATCAGATTTTTTGAGCATAATTATTGAGCCATAGACTAATCTCAATTCTTAGCATTAATTTTTTAAATAGGAACTCATGGTAGTTTCCTGGATCCTGAACTGTATGATTTGATATTATAATTATGTAGTAGTCACAGATTTTTTTTTTCTCTTCCCTTTTCCCCTCCCCCAGCACACCTTTAAAATATCTCTTGCTACTTTTGCTTTTTCCAAAGCGGTCAAAAGTCGCAGTCAAAACTAACCTGCATAATTCCCCACTGATTTGGAATGAGGCAGGTGACTGTGGTGTCCTGTGGGCTACTTAATGAGCAGCCCGTCATGCTGCCACACCACATTCATGAGTCAGACTCTCATGAGTTCTCATCTGGTTTTGGCATGAATTGCTGACCTTTCTTGAATAACCTTATTCACCTGAAAACTGAAAATAATGATATATATGAATACTTACTTGGTTGTTATCTAATGGCTTTGCAACAGTTCTGCAGTAGAGGAAATAGGATAAATTGCATGCAACCTCAGAACAGCATTCACAGAAAGCCTCATCTACAATAAACCTGAAACATAGCTTCTTTACATAATTCTTCTGTTGTAAGCAAATCCTAATCAACAGATTTTCATTATTTTCCTGTCTTCCTTTGGCACGTGCAACATTTTACTGAGTTCTCCTT